>NC_063451.1:48643640-48943640 GCF_020379485.1 Brassica napus | reverse complement strand
GACACATTTTGGTTCAAACTATTTCATATTTGCATTAGCTAGTCTAATTAACATGAGACTATTGTAATTTTCTTGTTAACTAGCATAGAAAAATTAACATGCAAACTATTTTCATTAGTCTAATTTATACTCTTTTATCAGTTTATGTGATGCATTCACGGTATAGAATACTCATGGCTAAATTTATATAGCTTTTTACTAAATAATAAGCTTATAGTTTCTGCCATTTTTCACATACGATGGTATTTTTTGTTTTTTACACTGAATATTTCATTTTATTGAGAGAAATTAGGGGAGAGAGATCATCAACACCCAACCAGCTGTTCAAAGACAAAAATTAAGTTGAAATGCAAAAACAGCATTATGATATGGAAAATAGTTATGGTAATTTTTTGGTTAAAATTCTTCCATGTGAAATTTGAAAGCAAGAAGCCCATATGTAATAAAGAGCATAACTTATTTCTAATTGGACGTATAGGGAGATTATGAAAAAGGAAACTGGGCTTTATCCTATTTCAGTTGGGGATGAACCAGTAGAGAAAAAAAATATTGGGAATGAACCAGATAGACCTATTTCGGTTAGGACTACCGTACCAACTGCTGATTCGTAAATGAAACCACTGATGGGTGAGGGCCTGAGGGGACAAGATCGGTGTTACCGAAACACTTGAGAGCGTCAGTAGAGAAACGATTCGCAATAGAATATGTTTAAACAGATACTATTATTCTCTAATTTCTAAAGCGAAATGATTAACATTTAACAACATGAATCACACAAAACCAATATAGTGAGTCTCGAACGATTCGAAGTTCAATGAATCATTCATTCCCATTATTTGGTTGAAAGTTAATTTGAATAATACGTTGAAATTTCAAACAAATTGCATTCTTAATAATAAATTTTTTTGACTGAATTTTCATTCTTATAATAATTTTTAAACCAAAAACATGTAGTTTCCAAAATGTTTAGATATATAAAACAAACTGATGTAAGAACCCTAACGCATTGGTCAGCAACTAAACAATAATGGTTGACGTTCATAAGTGATAAGTCCATAACACAAGTTGATGACATCACGCTATCGAACAGTCAGAAACCAGTCATAAACACTAACTGAATTGAATACTCGACGATGACACCTATTATATTAATAGGTATAATTAACGAGCATAGCTCAACCAGATGCTTTGTTTCATTAGATAAAATCGTTATATCTCTTGACTGATAAGAAATTTCCTAGCAAGTTAAGGATGTCCAGACGATTCGGAGTAGGATTTAATTAAATACTCTCTCTATTTAATTATAAGTGTCGTTTTAGATTTCGGCACATGAATTAATGAAACAATTAATTTTGTACATTTACTATAAAAAGCACTATTACCTATATACCTAACCTTATTTCAACCAATAGAAAAATAAATTTTATAAAACTAATAAATTTTGCATTGAAAATCGAAAACGACACTTATTTTGTAACGAAAAAAATTCTCTTAATATGAAACGGAGGGAGTACGAAGAAGTTAACTGATAAGCTAACTCGATCCACACGCAAAGTGTAGTATACTTTATTTTAGCTAAGTGGAATGATTCCTAGGATGATATTTTAAGAATAACAGACTTAAGTTGTGATTTTACATAAACCACTAATTAATACCAACGATAAACAAAAACAAAAATTGTACTGGTTCATCACCGATAAACACAAATGATTCGAAGTCCAAATAGGGTTAATAATTAACAACAATAGACTATTATATACGCATCATTATTACGTAAATACACATGCAGCATATGGTATTTTATTTCATATAATACAAGTACATAATATATTCTACTCAAGCTATAAAATATGGGCGAATCTATATATTTCGCCCTTTGAATACATATATTTGTTTTTTAGAGTTTTATTTAATATACATGATTTTTAATGGCCCATAATTTTTGGAAGCATTGACCAAGCCAAAAGCTTATGCTGTCTTACGCCTCGGGCGTACGTCAACGACGAGAGGACAAGCCATCTCGCACGACAGCCTCAAAACCTCGGAGAGATCCGGAGGGTTAGCGTTGACACTTGGAAGCCACTCAAATTCATGCAAGAGCGTCGCTACCCAAAACGTCACTGTCGTAAGTCCCAAGTTCTTTCCCGGACAAACTCTCTTACCTGACCCGAACGGTGCCAACCTCAGATCCGACCCGAAAACAGAGAACTCAGCTTCACCCTCTTTAGCCACGAACCTCTCAGGCTTAAACTCCAAAGGATTCTCCCACACATGCGGGTCACGTGCTATAGCCCACATGTTGACCATCGCGGTTGTCCCAGCCGGCACGTGATATCCGTCTACGGTGGTGTCTGTTATTGACAGACGTGCCCAAGAGAGAAGTGGGCCCGGTGGATGCAGCCTCAAGACCTCTTTAGTCATAGCTGTTAGATACGTGAGAGATGGAAGGTCAGACTCGTCAACGGCTCTGGATCTGCCAACTACTTGGTCAAGCTCATCGTGGACCGTTGATTGAACTTTAGGATGCATCACAATCCTCGCTAGCACCCACTCCATCAAAACAGCCACCGTGTCCGTGCCCCTAAATATCATTTCCTAACGGGACCAAATATTTGAAACATTAATATTCATTAATCTTGATTTTCTGTATATTTTTGATAATATTGAAACCAACTTATACTTACCCAAAGAACAGCAACCATATCAGATTCTGATAATTTTTCGGAACCTTGAAGAGAATGTAACACGTCCAGAAAATTACACGCAGCAGTCCGGTGTTCATGGATGATTCGGCTCAATAACTGATTTACTTTCGGTACAAGCTGAGAGCACCTAAACCGGATTTGCTGGAAGTCTAGACCAGCTAACCAAGGAAGATGGTCGGTCCAATTCAGAGTACCGAGAAGATCGTACCCTTCTTCAACCAAACCCTTCAAGTATTCGGATTCCACGTTGTTATTAGTCTCTAATTCATACTCTTTCCCGAAAACTAAACCCATCATGTTGCATAGCGACGCCGTTTTGAGCAAGTCACGCACTCCAAACACGTTTCCAGCGTTACTTGTAAACGCATACACCATCCGAGTCGCGATCACTCGCCTCTGCTCCTCCGAGCGTTTGATTTGCTTCGGGTTGAAAAGATGGTTCGAACCCAACCGACGTAGCATGCGCCAGTAAGTACCATTTGGAGCAAATCCCATGGCTCGGTTAAACATCAAACCGTAAGCGGTCTCGTCAACAGGCCGGTCAGCAAAAACCGAACTGTTCAATATTTCCTTTGCCACTTCAGGATGACAAGTCACTATCACCTTAGTATCACCGAGACTAAACGCCATGAGCCGTTTGGCGTTATTCATCGCAGCCACATCCGCTATGCGCTGATGAGCCACATGGCTTGACCTTAGGCTCATGCTTCCCACGAGGGGAAAGCCTCTTGGACCAGGAATAACATTCTTGTTTTTTCGGTTAAAGTAGGGAGTAAACCGACGAGTGAAGAAGTATCTTCCCCAAGCCGGTCCACCCGGTACAGACCAAAATACGATGCTTAAGGTAAACCAAGTGATGGCTATGGCGACAAGAAAATAAACAAAATGGTCTTGCATGAAAAGATTAAATTTTGATGCAAGAGCAAAGACCCACAAATTTTCTACCTCGGTTCCCATCTTCAGGGAAAACATTATGGATAAACGGTTCTCTTTAAGTTTTTTTTTTTGTGATATTTTCCGTTTTGGGGGGTTGTGATTTAAGTTTGGGTCGTTGTGAAGCTTTAAATAGACGTGCGAAATGTGAAGATATTAGCCAATGGCAAATCAAGAGACTACTTTAAACTTAAAGAATATTTATCAGTCCAAAGTTTCTTTTTGATATACATTTTAAATTTTATTATTTCAAAGTTATTTGTTGGTGCTCAAACGGGTATATGTTAACAAACCAATATGCGCTCGTTGTGATCTATATGCATATGTCATGTTATGTTTGGTACACTCAAATTACTACAATATCTTAATCTAAATAAATATTAAGTGTTGAAGATTATACTCACATCTGTCCTAATTAAACAATTGTCAAACAACAGTATTATCATCTAATGGTCCGCTTTTTAATGTATTATAACTCATGTTTTAAGACTACTCCTGTTTTAATATTGACTAATGAGTAGTATCCTATTTCGGTATTTCCTATAATTTTGCGAGGAAACGCATACGTAGACAATCTGTATATATTACTCCATGTGTTTATATATCCTGCTTTGTATATGGTAATGTCTAATAAAAGTGAGTATATATGCATCTTAATAAAGTAAAGTGCATATCTAAACATAGTGCTCAATTAACAAAAAAAATATATAAACATTAATGAAAATGTATACGTAATCATTTACAAAAAAAATGTATACGTAATTACTATTATTTCAAAGATGCCATTTCTGATGAGACTCCTTACAAGTTGGGAACCTACGACTTTTCGCATGCAAGTTGCTCTGACCTTTCCTTTTATAGTCAACGACCTTTCGTTTTAATTATCTCTTATATATATAGTTTATAACACTAGCTTATATAGATTATTTAGAATAAATCGTTAATCTATCAAAACCATAATATAGTAACTAGCTTATATATGAGGCCAACTCTGAATTTTAATGGGTTTGATCAGAACTTTTAGTATTAATTACGTTTATGTTACAAGAATCTTTCTTTTGCTTAGAAACATTAACTAACTAGTAACTTTACACATATTACAGAGGTATCAGCATATAAATTACTAAACTCAGTGGTCACAAAGCACGTTAGTGGCGGACTAATCATAAGTGCATGATGAATATAATGTTTATATACATTTTTATAATGTTTATATTAGTGTGTGATGTATTAAATATACTTGATTATATAGTAAAGATCCAATTTTAGGTCTTGAGCAAAAAAAAAAAATCTTGATTATATAATGTTTATATACATTTTAATTAATAGTTTTAGTAATCTATTAAATGATGTATTAAATATACTTGATTATATAGTAAAGATCCAATTTTAGGTCTTGAGCACAAAAAAAAAAATCCGAGTTTTGTGATTGGAGCACTTTATATTATTCGGTTGCATGCAATAGAATCATATCTTCTGTTGGATTTGGATTATATTCGAGATTGTAAGTGTCACTCACAGTTGATGTCACGCAAAATAGTATGAAACATATCTAATTACTGATGCTATAATATATATATATACTAGGTTAAGATCCGCGCCTTGCGCGGGATCAACACTATATATATAAATTATTTTATGTATTAAATATTTTTACACATTATAAAATAATAAATATATATTAAATAATTAAAAGTCAGTAACTATTAAAAATATAATTAAATTGGTGCAAACATATAAATCAATTGTATTAATCCAAAATTTTTTTTTGTATTTAATAGGATATGTTATTAAATTTAAATGATACTAACATAGATAATATATTTTAGTATATTTTTAATATTAATGTCTATTAAATGATGATTTCTACTCATATAGTTTTTTGATCATTTGTATCTTTTATAGAAAAAATTTAAATTACTGATAACAAAATTTTCATTGTGGGATTAATAGTTTTAGTAATTTATAATTTAAAAAAAAATAAGTTGTCAATGATCGTTCAAAACTTTTATCAAAAAAATTGTTCAAAGTAAATTTTGAAACTAAAATATTGTATTTTATATGGTTTATAGTTTAATTTAAAACGATATATATATTAATCTTATTAATTAATTAAATTAGACTTTTTACTTATATAATTTTTGTAATCATTTGTATTTTGTCATAACAAAAATTTTAAACCATGGATCATAAAATTTGAATGTGAGACTTTTAACAGTTTTATTAATTTATAGCCGTTTGTAAAAATTCAAAATATAACATATACATAAAAATCTATTTTTTTATTATATGGTTATTGTGGTTGTTTAATTTATTTAATAGCTTAAAATTAAACAAATATGATAGAAGATACACTATTTTTTTTTATCAAATCTTTATTATTCAAAATCATTAATTGTCATATATACTTTAGCCACATTAGGCAATTCCGTAAATTTTATTTAAGGAAATAATAAAGTACATTAATGATGAATTTATTGTTAGTTTAATAAAAAGATTATTATATAATTAGATGGACCAACATATTTCTCTAATGATTCTAAGAATCATTTTAGTGATGACATGTGGCTACAAAAAGAAGTCTTAATGCAAAACTTCTTCACTAACTTATATCGACATGTGTGAATTGTGACATATTAATCAATCCATTAAACATGTTAAAACAGGCTAAAGTGATTAATATGCTATAACTTCTTTGTGTCCGACCATAGAAGTAGATAAATATATGATTTGGGTTCCTTTTTCTTGGCACGAACTGAGCTTAAATGGCCCAATAAAAAGTATAGTGGCAAAGAAGTCTTGTATCTTATATATTAAAAAAACATAAGTGACAACTTTCATTTTTTTAAAATAGACCTAATAGACCTATTCCTATAAAATCATTTACATTTACTCTCTAATCTTATCATATAAATTTTTATTGGGCTTACCAGAAATTTTTATTAGGTTATCAATAATTGGATTTAAACAATAGATAATCCATTGGATTTATATATAATATAATTTAAATATATATAATTTAATGTTGTAATACTATACATCCATATGTTAATTATTTAAATAATTTTTGATGTTAACTTTTAAAATTATAATTTTTTTTAAATAACAAAAATCATATTATCTAACAATGATTAATCTTTAATACCTTAAACCAATGAAAACAAATTTTAAACTATATAGTTTATTTTAAAAATTAAACAAAAACTAAATGTTTAATTATTTACTCGATAATATAAATTTATGAAGCGAAAAGTTTAATTTTTTTTTAACTTTCTAAATTTGTGAAATGTTACAATATTTTTGAATATGACAATAAAACAATATTTTACTAATATTTATATATATAGTTACGATTTTAATAATAAAATAATAATCCAAAAATATATATATAGAAGAAGATACAAATACATGTGAAAGTTTGTAACAATCTATTTAATGAAAAAATATACATAAACTTATTATGTTTTAAAAATTGATAGACACATATATATTATAATATATACCAATTTAGAATTAAAAACAATTTTTTTATATATAAATAAATAAAAGCAAAAATCTGCGCAGTTGCGTAGATCGAGATCTAGTTACTAATTAAAAAACATTGAGCTTATAATCAAAATTTGGTGGATATAGTGACAGAGAACAAAAGCTACTGTCGGCAAAATCTAATTTATTAATTTAGAGTCATATTTTTATGTACTATAAAAAAAATCATACAAGGTTCATTTGATTAATAACTTAACATGTCTTATTTGTTTCAACCTATGAATTTAAAAATTACCAAAATATATTTATTCTTTCTTCCTTTTCTGTGCAACAGTCTAACTACGTATAAACAAAATCTTGGTCCACATATAAAAATAAAATAGTTAATTTGATGTCTAAACCTAACACGGATTGAGTTTTTTTCATAAAATGGTTCACATTTAAAATATACCTTACTGATTCTTGAATATTAATTTTCAACATTAATTTATTATAGTATAGTTACATTATATATAATCAAATTATTTACTGAGATTTATATACTATATAAATTAATATATGTATAATAATACAAAAATATCATATCATAGATATTACAAACGAAAAATCTAAAAATTGATAAGCATATTCTATTTTTTGTAATCAAGATATTCTATTTTTTGTAATCAAGATATTCTTATTCTTAGAAACTAAATAAATTTTAACTTTTGCATACATATCTAATCTATTAATTTTTAAAATTCTATTTTTATCTACTGATAAAATTTGTTATTTAAATTTTGGACCTATACACTTTTTCATTAATAAATAGTGTATCAGATATTAGATATATAACTACGGAAATTCTGTTACATTAGTACAATTTGTTTACCAATTATTCTGTACCTAATCAAAATTTACGAAATGACATTCAATTTTGACATACAAAAATATCTTTATAAATACGACATATACAGTACAATATAGTATATCTGAAATTATTTTATCCTCTTTACATTGTCCATTAACTCGACATCTAACCTGCCATTATGAACAAAACATAATCATAAAAAAATTCTTACATAGTAACTCGACATCTAACCTGCTATTAAGAAATGTGATGTAATTAATAACTGGTGCTATAACAAATTTGGTCTAAATAAACCATTGTCCATTTTTTTTGGTCCAAATAAATTGTCAAATAACTAGAGCAGCTAAACTAAATCGGTTAATTATGAATTTCCTATATTGTAATGAATAATATTATAGTCTATCATGTATGTAATTATTAGATTACCATCACATATTATTTCTAGACCAATATAATCCCTATATTGTTACTAAAAATAATAATAGCAGCAAAATATGGTCAATTTTTATAGTGTGTGGTTCCCTATTAATAACAAAAGAATAAAAGTAATTAAATAGAAATCCTAACAAATCAATCTATCGATGTTAGATGCGGTTCAAATATTCATGATTTCGAGCATGAAATATTCAAATTATATTTTCGACACATATTTACTGGAAAAAATTCATCTTAATATTTATATAAGAAAAAAAAATATTTACTACTTAACAAAACAAAATAAGTAGATGAATTACAAACCACACATACTAGATGTGAGAAAGATGAAGTTATGTCCGACTTGTGGATATGGTGATTATGCAACTCATTCCAATAAAAACTAAGAAGAATTAAACCAGAATAGTTTTCCTAAAACTACCATGTTCAGTTATGACGAAAACACTTCTACAACATTCACTCATGATAATTTGTTGTTTTCGTTTTCTCTAGTAATACTAATTTATTATAACATATAACAGCTAAAAGTTCATTATTTAGTGTGTTGGGGTTCATTGTAAGTACATAAGTTGGAATTAAAACCCCAAAATAAAAGGTATAATTGTAATAAACAAATGGGATCAAACAAAATTATAGTATCACGTAATGAAAGCGGCGGTTTGATGATGACGAAAATCATTTTATGGAGCTGATACAATAGAACAATGTATGAAACTCCATCTCGTAGTTTTGTTCATTGTTCGACAGAAACTATTAGATTAAATCATACCTGTTCAACTATTTTGTAGACTTCATGACAAAATTTTAAAATATTTCTTCTAACATATAAAATCATGTAATTTATAAAAAGATTAATACAATCAAAATATCATACAATGCGGTTTAGAACAAATTGGTTTCCACCAAAAATTTTATACTCTGACATGTTTTAAATTAGAAAATAGGAAAAAACTAGTAGCCGTTTCAAGAAAATAAGATAATCATAAAATTGGCTTTTCGAGCTATACTCAATGCAAAATAATAAATAATACTTTTAGAATCAATAATCAAAAGAATTTGATAAGCAATAGAAACATTCTGATTACATTTGACACTTGCAACAAATTTGATAACTTTGCTACGTCTCATAGATAAACTAGATAGAGTCGTTTGCAACATTCTTAGTTAAATTCAGAATGCAAATCATTTAAATTGATATCTGAAGAGTTGCAATGTTCTGACAATTGTAAGACTTGATAATGAAAAACCATAGTTTTTAAATCCTGAAAAGAAAAAAATGGTAAGGTGTTGAAACCGAAGCTTTATTAAAAAAAACTAAAAATCTGTTGATTCTGAGAATATCCGGAAAACTATAATAATCATAAGGTTATTCTTTTAATTTTAGAATCTTCGAATAAACTTAATTGTGATTTCCATCTGGTTGAAAAACATTAACGAAAACAAGTCTATGCATGTTATTCTGTGTTGACTGTGAACCTATATCTCATGTGCAGGCAAAGGAACGAAGCCCCATTATTGAGCATCAAAAAGGCGTACAACCTGTTGTTTGGGATTACGAAAACACCCCGATCCAGCAAGGCATGACTGCTGAGGTGGCTATAAGGCACATCACCGATGCGTTAAAGATGATCAACATCAGTGGGCCTCTCAAGTTCTTTGTCTACGTCGCAAGTACCTCTGTCTCCAGAATCCATCCCAACCACGACAGCTTCTTCAGACAGAGGCATGAATCCCCCGATGATGAGTATCCTCAATTTCATTACCATGCAGTCTATAGTAGTGAGGAAGCTATTCCAGGAGATGGTAAAGTTCATCAGGTTGCAGATTTATACATCAAGTATTCTCTCCAAGAGCTTGCTGAAAGAACGGAGAAGGGACTCTACCAAGGTCGAAGTCTCATCTTGATTTCAGGTGATAGAGGATTTCGCCAACACGTGGAGTCTATGAGATCCTATAACATGGTTGTGAAGTTCATTAAGCCGGTTTCAGTTTTTGCTTCACTTACCAGTTACGCCATGTCAGTCAGCATAGACACGGTTTTTGCTGGAGCTCCCATATGACACTGTGTGTTAAAAACACCATAACAAAGGAGAAAAGAGAGAAAGGAGAAGAATACTACTTCGAAATCCGTATGTATTTTCCCCCTTGATCTTAAATTTTTCAGATCTGTGCTCGATAGTACTACTTCTAAATGGATTAGGGTTTGAAACTATCCGATAGATTGAATCTGGGGCTTTAGGCTGTGCTGGAATCGATTTCACTGGGATTCAGATCTAGTTTTTTAGAATGTTCCGTACTTACGATGTTAGTATTGAATCTGCAGAAATCTACAAATGGAAAGACGTCTTTGATTGGGAAATTGGGTCACTTGGCGAGGCCTTTCAGGTAAATTCAAGCTCTCACTTTATAGTAAGTATCTCTCTTTAGAGTGTTTTCTTCTCATTAACAGCTAAAAGTTCATTATTTAGTGAGTTGGGGTTCATTGTTAGTACATAAGTTGGAATTAAAACCCCAAAATAAAAGATATAATTGTAATAAACAAATGGGATCAAAGAAAATTATAGTATCACGTAATGAAAGCGGCTGTTTGATGATGACGAAAATCATTTTATGGAGCTGATACAATAGAACAATGTATGAAACTCCATCTCGTAGTTTTGTTCATTGTTCGACAGAAAATATTAGATTAAATCATACCTGTTCAACTATTTTGTAGACTTCATGACAAATTTTTTAAATATTTCTTCTAACATATAAAATCATGTAATTTATAAAAAGATTAATACAATCAAAATATCATACAATGCTGTTTAGAACAAATTGGTTTCCACCAAAAAATTTATACTCTGACATGTTTTAAATTAGAAAATAAAAAAAAACTAGTAGCCGTTTCAAGAAAATAAGATAATCATAAAATTGGCTTTCGAGCTTTACTCAATGCAAAATAACAAATAATACTTTTAGAATCAATATTTCCAACATTTTTTTTTTACAAATGCATAAAATGACTGAAACATTTAATCTTTTTTGAGATATCGAAGATCATCAACAATTTCCCAGCAACTTTAGTTTTGACAAGCTCATCTCGTTGAAGCTACAATCACATGTCTAATCAAAAGAATTTGATAAGCAATAGAAACATTCTTATTACATTTGACACTTGCAACAAATTTGATAACTTTGCTACGTCTCATAGATAAACTAGATAAAGTCGTTTGCAACATTCTTAGTTAAATTCAGAATGCAAATCATTTAAATTGATATCTGAAGAGTTGCAATGTTCTGACAATTCTAAGACTTGATAATGAAAAACCGTAGTTTTTAAATCCTGAAAAGAAAAAAATGGTAAGGTGTTGAAACCGAAGCTTTATAAAAAAACACTAAAAAACTGTTGATTTTGAGAATATCCGGAAAACTATAATAATCATAAGATTATTCTTTTAATTTTAGAATCTTCGAATAAACCAAATCTATGTATATCTATCAAAAATAGAAAAAAAAACAAACAGGAAATTTGAACTTTATTAATTAATCAAAAACTGAATATAATGCAAACCAAATAATTAACTAATTAAAAGTTTTAAAGATAATAACTAACTAAGATAATTAAAATACAAATAACTTATGATTATCCCAAATCTACGTCGCATTATAAGGTTGTTTAAAAAATTTAGAAGAAGAAAATGAGTAGTAATTTCTTAAAAGCAACCGTTAGAAAAATGAGGTAGGAATACAAAATTAATAACAGAAAAAAAAACTAAAAAGAAGCTATATACACGTTGGGATTTTTTTTTTTTATTTTGACATATGAGGTTTTATTAATAAAACATTTCAAACCCGAACACCGGGGATTACAAGATGGAACATAAGATCCAAAGACCAAAACAAAGCCGGCGATTACAGAACACACCAATCCCGGAAACACTAGCCGGCGGTTAAAAGATTACGACCCCAGAGCCAAACTATAACAAAGAACTTTAAGGCAAAATACATAGCCTAGACAAAGCAAATACATCTAAACAGAACATAAACTAGAAACCCTAGATGAAAACCAATACCGATCAAAAGAAAAGAAACCAGCTTGTTAGCCAAAGCAACCGTCGCTGTAGCCTGTCCTCCAGATCCAACTAAAACTTGCCATTGGCCTTTGACGCGACTCCAACCTCCGGCAAGGCCAAACGAAGCCTTCCGAACACCAACATCCTCAATACAGCCGGTAATAGTTGACCAACCACCACTAATCACAGATCTGACGAGATCTGTGTCGATGGAGTCCGATTTCATCTTCTCCGCTCAATCCATAGAAGTGAAGCTATAGACCAGATCTGAGTACATCTATAGAAGAAGAAGACCTTAAACCGTAAAGAACATAAGCCCACCTTCTCACAGTGCAAACGACACAGACGTCGTCGATCGGAGAAGGTCAGAGGCGAACAAAACTTTTTTTTAAAAAAATGAAAATTTGATGAAAATTGTTATAACAAAAAAAAAATGTTTTGGGCTCTCGACTCTTCCTATTGGGCCCTAGGGCAGGAGAACACCTAATGTCCTTCCCTCTCAGCCGTTGCGCTTGATTAGAGAAATAGCAGACTTTTGTTCCAGCTAGATGGAGTTCTGTCCAACATGTGGGAACTTGCTGCGTTACGGTCAATCACAGTTCTTCTGCTCGACATGTCCTTACATCGCCCGCATCGAAAGACAGGTTTTGTTTATAATTCCTACTTAAACTAAATCAAAAACCCAAAAAGTCTTTTATATCTCTCTCTCTGGGTGCTTTGAACAGGTTGAGATAAAGAAGAAGCAATTGCTGGTTAAGAAATCCATTGACCCGGTTGTGAAGAAAGATGATATTCCAAAAGGACCTGAAACTGAAGGTATTCTTCTGAAACTTTCATTCTAACAATTAGAAACATGGTTTGATCTATCAGTATTCTTAATGAATCGATGATTGGTTGATGGAAAGGGCAAACCAATAAAAATTGGTAGAACACTTGAATTAGTTAGTAAAAACGTACAGCATAGATCTCTCTTAGTTATGAAAGCGTTTACCTCAATTGTTTTGCTCGTTAATCAGAATGGATCCCATTTATTTTTCACCTTCGATCTTCTTTAATATATACCAACTAGTTATTGGATTCATTTTTGTGTGTGTGTTTGTTTGTCAGCGCCATGCCCAAGATGCGGGCACGACAAGGCATACTTCAAAACAATGCAGATTCGTTCAGCGGATGAGCCAGAATCGAGATTTTATAGATGCGTCAAGTGCGAGCAAACTTGGCGCGAGGAATGATCCCTTTATACTCCCCTCCCCCCACAACAATAAAAGAAAGCAAATCTATGGCTCTTTCAGTTTTTTTTGTTGTTGTTGTAACAATGGCAATTTTCGATAGCTTTCGGAGTTATCTGCCTTTTTTTTTTTTTTGTTTTTGGGATTGTTTCTGTGTGATTTAAGCAGTTTTGATGTTCGTTTACAGTTTCTTATCAACCACAATAAAACGTTCATCTGAATGGATTTTCTTTGTGAATCAACTCTTATGCAAAGTTTTGTTCGGACAAAGATCAGTTTGGACACGTACATACCTTGTCTTGTCTGTTTGACTTTTGACCAGCTGTTAAATAACTTCCCTCTCCTTCCTCTGTCCACTAAACCTCCAGATTTGATTCCGAAAAATGGCAGGATCCTCGAGAAACAACAAACAGAGGAAGAAGGCTGACCTCGCCACGATCCTCCGCAAGTCGTGGTACCATTTGCGTCTCTCCGTGCGCCATCCCACCAGGGTCCCCACTTGGGATGCGATCCTCCTCACTGCCGCCAGTCCCGAGCAGGCCGAGCTCTACGACTGGCAGCTCCGTAGAGCCAAGCGTATGGGACGTATAGCTGACTCCACCGTCACTTTGGCCGTTCCTGATCCAGACGGCAAGCGGATCGGCTCCGGCGCTGCCACTCTTAACGCCATCTACGCTCTCGCTCTGCATTATCAGAAATTAGGGTTCGATCCCATTGCTTCAGAGGTAATTGTATTGTCAGGTTATATCAATTTTGGAATATATCTGAATGAGATCAGTAGTTGATTTGGTCCAGGAACTTAGTTAATCCGGATCTAGCATTGTGCAATGAACTCTCTCATTTTTTTCTGATCTGGATCTATCTAAATGTCACTAGATTTTATTTGATGTTTATGTTTAGGAGGAAGTTGCAAATGGTAGGTGTGCTCAGTCCTCTCCCATGTCTTGGGTTAGATTCCTCTCTGAGAAGCATGTGTTGATGCTTCATGCTGGAGGTGACTCCAAGAGAGTGCCTTGGGCTAATCCCATGGGCAAAGTCTTCCTCCCACTTCCTTTTCTTGCTTCCGATGATCCTGATGGCCCTGTTCCTCTCCTTTTTGATCACATTCTTGCTCTCGCTTCATCTGCAAGGCACGCCTTCGGTGATCAAGGTCTTGTATTCCAGTGCCATATTCAAACTGTGTTTTAACCATTTGATTTGATCTTGACTTTTTTTTAACTTATGAAGGTGGATTGTTCATTATGACCGGGGATGTCCTTCCATGTTTCGATGCTTTTAAAATGACTCTCCCTGAAGACTCGGCCTCCATTGTTACTGTGCCCATCACTCTTGATATTGCTTCCAACCACGGTGTCATCGTCACATCCACATCCGAGTCTCTTGCCGAAGGGTTTACTGTCAGTTTAGTGAATGATCTTCTCCAGAAGCCTACAGTAGAGGAGCTTGTCAAGAAAGATGCAATTTTGCATGACGGACAGACGCTCCTCGACACTGGGATCATATCTGCGAGGGGCAGAGCATGGTTGGATCTGGTCGCTCTTGGATGCTCCTGCCAACCGATGATCTCAGAGCTTTTAGGCTGTAAAAAAGAGGTCCGTTGTCTCATATTTTGTGCAGCTTGTAGTTCTTCAACAGCAACTGGCTGGCCTCTTTACATAGGTAACTGTGATGACTTGCAGATGAGTTTGTATGAAGATCTGGTGGCTGCTTGGGTTCCCTCAAGGCATGATTGGCTACGAACCCGACCTTTAGGAGATCACCTTGTCAACAGTCTAGGGAGGCAAAAGATGTACAGCTATTGCACGTGTATGTTTCTACTCATCCCATAATTAGCAACTGCATTTCATTACTCTTTTTTTTTTTAACTCTTTCTATCATCTTGTGCTACTCAGATGATTTGCAGTTTTTACATTTTGGAACATCAAGTGAGGTACTGGACCACTTGAGCGGAGATGCTTCAGGAATCGTAGGTCGAAGGCACTTATGTTCCATCCCCGCAACTACGGTTTCCGATATTGCAGCCTCTTGTGCCATCTTGTCTAGTGAAATTGCGCCTGGTGTCTCCATTGGTGAAGACTCGCTTATATATGATTCAACAGTCTCTGGTGCTGTACAAATCGGTTCCCAGTCCGTAGTTGTTGGCATTCACATCCCAAGTGAAGCTCCAGAGAGTTTCAGGTTCATGCTTCCGGACAGGCATTGTCTCTGGGAGGTCCCGTTGGTGGGACACAAGGAGAGAGTCATTGTCTACTGTGGTCTCCACGATAATCCAAAGAACTCGATTCACAAAGACGCAACTTTCTGCGGTAAACCGTTAGAGAAAGTACTCTGTGATCTTGGCATCGAGGAAAGTGACCTCTGGAACTTCAAAGCATCATCACAAGAGAGATGTTTGTGGAATGCTAAAATGTTCCCCATTCTCACATACAGTGAAATGCTGAAGCTAGCGTCGTGGCTGATGGGTTTAGATGATGGGAGAAGCAAGGAGAAGATAGCCTTGTGGAGAAGCGCAAAACGTGTGAGCTTAGAAGAGCTGCACGGATCGATAAACTTCCCTGAGATGTGCAGTGGCTCCAGCAATCATCAAGCTGATCTCGCGGCGGGAATCGCTAAAGCGTGTGTGAACTATGGTATGCTTGGGAGGAATTTGTCTCAACTCTGCCATGAGATTTTACAGAAAGAGTCACTAGGATTGGAGATATGCAAGAAGTTTCTGGATCAATGTCCCAAATTTCAGGAACAAAACTCTAGAATTCTTCCAAAGAGTCGTGCATATCAGGTGGAAGTTGATCTTCTGAGAGCATGTGGGGATGAGGCAAAGGCGATAGAGTTGGAACATAAAGTCTGGGAAGCAATTGCGGAAGAAACTGCTTCAGCTGTGAGATATGGTTTTAGAGGTAATAAAATCTATCTAATTACATATGGACACAGCTGTGAGATAGATAACTCTTTTGTTTGTTTGTGGTTTCAGAACATCTCTTGGAATCAAGCGGCAAGCCTCCTTCTGAGAAGAATCATATCTCTCTTTCTCAACCAAGAAGGACGAAAGTTGAACTACCAGTTCGTGTAGACTTTGTAGGAGGTTGGAGTGATACACCTCCATGGAGTTTAGAGCGTGCGGGCTGCGTCCTCAACATGGCAATAACCTTAGAAGGCTCACTTCCCATCGGCACAATCATCGAGACAACGAATGAGAAGAGTGGAATCTCAATCCAAGACGACGCTGGAAACGCTCTACACATCGAAGATCCAAGAACCATCAAGACACCCTTTGAAGTTAACGATCCATTCAGGCTTGTTAAATCTGCTCTGTTGGTAACCGGCATTGTTCAAGAACACTCCACAAGGTTAGCAATAAAGACGTGGGCTAATGTTCCTCGTGGCAGCGGTCTAGGAACCTCTAGCATCCTAGCTGCAGCTGTTGTGAAAGGACTTTTGCAGATATCTGATGGAGATGAAAGCAATGAGAATGTTGCGAGGCTCGTCTTGGTTCTGGAGCAGCTCATGGGTACTGGAGGTGGCTGGCAAGATCAGATAGGTGGATTATACCCAGGGATCAAATTCACTTCAAGCTTTCCTGGAATCCCTCTGCGTCTTCAAGTTGTTCCTTTACTCGCATCTCCACAGCTGATCTCAGAGTTGCAGCAACGCCTCCTCGTTGTTTTCACTGGTCAAGTAAGTAACAACAACAACTACTGAGAGGAGGAAGAAAGAGAGTTTTTTTTTGTCTTGATGCATTTTTTTTTTGTAAAACAGGTCAGGCTAGCTCACCAAGTCCTACACAAGGTTGTAACAAGGTATCTACAAAGAGATAACCTCTTGATATCAAGCATAAAGCGTTTGACCGAGCTGGCGAAAGCCGGGAGAGAAGCGTTGATGAACTGTGAAGTGGATGAGCTTGGGGAGATAATGTCAGAGGCTTGGAGATTGCATCAAGAGCTTGATCCGTATTGCAGCAATGAGTTTGTGGACAGGCTATTTGCGTTTTCGCAGCCTTATAGCTCAGGTTTCAAGCTTGTGGGTGCAGGGGGTGGAGGATTCTCGCTTATATTGGCTAAGGACGCAGAGAAGGCTAAGGAGTTGAGGCAGAGATTGGAAGAGCATCCGGAGTTTGATGTCAAAATTTATGATTGGAGTATCTCTCTCTAATACTACTAATAGCGTGTGATCTTTTGCCTTGTTTTTCTACTTTTATAAAGCCTTTGTAATTTTATTTTTACTGGAACTTTGGAAAGAATAAAAGAAATGTAAACAAACATCCTTTGCTTCACCTACTCCACCAAGTAGTTCTTTTCTTTGCTTTGTTACGGTTACCTACCTATGCACCAACGCCATGCACGGTGAAAATACTATATTACCCTCGCCTGTAATCAAGGTAAAAAGGGACCCCGGAAAATCAGCGACTTTGGACCTCGTTGGTCGCATTTGGGATTTGGAGATAACGCCGTTAGAAGATTCCGTAACGAATTAGCTCACCCGCTCCAGTTCGTTCACCCAATCATATGCCTTTAGCTATCTAGCTGACGTCAGATCCCACCGTCAGAGCTCACACTTGTAACAACGTTTGCTGCATTTTCCAGAAAATCAAAAGGGAAAAGCTTTGTGTATCGAGAGAGAGAGAGAAGAAGAAGGAAGAATGGGTTTGCTAACGAACAAGATGGAGAGAGAGGAGCTAAAGGCAGGAGATCACATCTACACTTACAGAGCAGTCTTCGCTTATTCTCACCACGGTAACTTCCCAAAGTTTGTTTCTTTTTCTTCTCTGTTTCTGGAACTGTAGAAAGTTGTTGACTTTAATCTATAGATAGATCTTATAAAAGAAAAAGCTTTTGACTTTGTTTAATCTCTACTTAGTGTGAAATCTCATTGACTTTATCTGTATATTCCTCTGTTGATGATTGGATTGGATACTGTTTTAGACACGCCATCGAACTCTGTTGAGCTTTAATTTAATTGGTTGAGAGGAAACATTTATTGCAGGAATCTTTGTCGGTGGATCCAAGGTTGTTCATTTCAGACCTGAGCACAACCTTAATTCTTCATCTTCTTCTTCTCCCATGGAGTCATTCACCTCAGCTTCTTCTTCCACTGAAGACATCTGCCCAACGTTTCCAGATTGTGGTTTCAGACAACCAAACAGCGGAGTGGTCCTTTCTTGTTTGGACTGTTTCCTCAAGAACGGCTCGCTCTACTGCTTCGAATACGGAGTCAGCCCATCAGTTTTCCTCACCAAAGTCCGCGGAGGCACCTGCACAACCGCGCAATCAGACCCGACTGATTCAGTCATCCACAGGGCAATGTACCTTCTCCAAAACGGATTCGGAAACTACGACATTTTCAAGAACAACTGCGAGGATTTCGCGCTCTACTGCAAGACAGGGTTGCTTATAATGGATAAGCTGGGTGTAGGGAGAAGCGGTCAAGCTTCATCGATTGTCGGTGCTCCTTTGGCTGCAGTACTCTCTTCTCCTTTCAGTCTGCTGATTCCAAACCCCATAGGTGTGGCGACGGTGACAGCTGGAATGTATTGTATGAGCAGGTATGCGACTGATATTGGAGTTAGAAGGGATGTGGTGAAGGTGTCCGTTGAGGATTTGGCTCTCAACCTTGACGTGAAGAGCATTGAGCAAGTTGAAGAAGAAGAAGAAGAAGAAGAAGAAGAGGAAGAAGATTCTGATACCGAGTTTGTTAGGTGACTATATGATCATTTGAGTCAAGTGTTGATGGCGTCGTGAATCATGTTATGGAGTGTATTGTGATGGATTATAGTGTAACAAAACTGCAAGTCCAATAACTTGGAACACTCCATAATCCGTTTAGTTTGTCGTTAAAATTCCAAAGTAGGAACTAAACGCCACCGTTTTGTCAAATGCTCAAGTAGGAACTAAACGCCACCGTTTCATGCTTAAAAGGCAGTAGTCGTCTTTCACAAAATTAAATTAAACTAAACCGAAGATCTGGAAAGAGAGAGAGAGTTGTGAGTTTCCAAATAAGCTTCCTCCTTTTGATCGGAGAATCAATCAATCAATCGTCGTCTCGAAATATCTTCTTAGATTTGGATCCAGAGGGGGAAAAAGAAAAAGGAGATGGCGAAACTGTATGTGAAAGCGGTGGCGCCGCCGGATATGAACAGGAACACGGAGTGGTTCATGTATCCAGGGGTGTGGACGACTTATATACTGATAATCTTCTTCGGGTGGCTAGCTGTTCTCTCCGTCTCTGGCTGTTCCCCTGGGATGGCTTGGACCGTTGTTAATCTCTCCCACTTCCTTGTAAGCTGCCTCCTTCTTTAACAATATTTGCCATTGTGTACGCTCTTCAATAGGGATTGCTGGATTTGAATCTGGTTACGAGTTTCTCAGTTTTGGTTATTGATTAGTTTGGTTATCATACCTTTTTTTTTTGAGTTGATTGCGATTGTGAATTGATATTATCAGTTATAGCAATGTCGTCGAGTTTATCAGACTTTTTAATTAAAGATGCAATTTTTAAAGGCCAGTTTTGAGTAGAGAGCATAATTATTTTGGTGTGGTATCATCACACAGGTAACTTATCACAGCTTCCACTGGATGAAAGGAACTCCTTTTGGGGAAGACCAAGGCATCTACAATGCTCTCACCTGGTGGGAACAGATGGACAACGGTCAGCAACTTACCAGCAACCGCAAGTTCCTCACCGTCGTTCCCATTGTCCTGTATGTCCCTCTGTTTCTGTTTATTTATTAATTGCATTCTCTTTTGAATGGAGTAAACCTTAAGACTCATTTATATTCCCGCAATCTTAAACCTAGGCCTTACTCTGGAGAACTCAAACTAACCTTCTAGTTTTTGAGTTGATGAGCTTTGAGATTTAGCTCTTTATCTTCTCTTCTGTCACTTTGTATCTGACATTATAGATAAGTTTTCTTGTGGTTTTAATCGAACAATCTTTAATGATATACATTTTCTTTGTAAAAAACAAATGCAGGTACTTGATAGCATCACATACAACAGATTACAGACATCCATGGCTGTTGCTCAACACACTCGCTCTCATGGTTCTTGTTGTCGCCAAGTTCCCTAACATGCACAAGGTTCGCATCTTCGGCATCAATGCTGACATGTAAGTCAGCTTCTTCTTCTCAGCAGATCCATCTCTGTTACGGTCAGAGAACAGGAAGGAAGAAGAAAAAAGGGGATATAACCAAAACATATGTATGCGTTTAAATGTTCATATGAATTGGTTTATTTATTTATTCGAGAGTTATATGCTTGCTGGATATTTTGTAAAGTAACTAATTTTGAAGCTTCGATCTTCTTATTCATAATCTTTTCTGGTCAAATTAGCTGGGGCTCACTTACTGGACTTAAGATACAACAATAGTTAGGTTTAAGGTTGGCACAAGTATGCTGCATGCCGTGACTCGAGAGTTATCCATACTAACTAACACGAGGATGAGTTTGATTTCAGTGAGAACACGTGGGTGGGTGACTACAACATCTCTAGTGACACGTATCCGACCGAAGTACACCTGGTTATTACATATGCAATATATGAACATTATTTCACTCGTTTAATCGTATAGTAAAGCACTTGGGAAAAGATCAAATTACAGTGGTTCAAGATGGTTAATTTGATAAAAATGGTGTTAGGGGTAAACTTTAAAGCCGACAGAAGGAAAGGAAAGGAATGAATGATTAATCAAAGCTTAGAATAAGACTAATGATATTTTTGTTTTTCCCATCGTGGTGGGTCCATGTAAGAAAAAATAAATACGTCTTATCCTTTAAATAAATGTGGGGGTCTACACTATGTGAAACCGTCGATTCTCCCTTCAGAAGACACGTGTAGTCAATCCAGCGGCTTACCAAGCCAACAAGTGATTGAAACTGTGTCGTTTTGGAACTCAAAGAAACTTTACGAAACTGTGAAAATGGGTTCGAATCAAAAATGGGGGACAGAGTGCGAAGGAAGAAAGAAGCAGAAAAGCCAAAAGCTTCGGTTGGAAGATCATTTTAATAGAGAGAGATTCAGTGGAATCTTCGAATTAATTAAAATGGTATCTTTACTCTGCTTTTTTCTTAATGATCTCTTTGTGCACAAATCTCTTTCTCCTCTCTGTTTCTGTTTTCGTGTCTGATTTACATAAAATTTACTCACATCGATCGTTTTTGTTCGATCTGATTGTTTTTCTCTCGAGCCAGAGATGGTTCCATCGTACGGCTTTCCCTTCTGATATTAAAATTTTCTGACAAAGTTAGTAAAATTTCATTTGTGCTCTAACAAGTTGATTTTGGTGATTAGATTTATATTCTTATGCCTCGTGGATCTGTTTCAGAAATTCAATTATGATTTTTAGGCTGAGATTGAAATAGTGATCATTGACTGTTTAATATATATTTTTTTTTTGTGAAGATGCTTGAATGATCGATCGCAGCAAGACTTGCGTCGTGTTATGTTGCTTAATTAAAGTTCTCGCTTGTATATTGGATTAATCATTTGCTTAGAAGCAATCGATCTATGGTAAGAAGAGAGAACAAGTTTTGTTTTTTTTAATTCATAAAATCGAATATTTTTATCTTTTGATTTTGCCATTTAATCCTCTCTTTAATTTTTCAGGGAGTCTTAACATTGATGTGATAAAATGGGAGCAGCTGAAGTAAGAGCACTCTGGCAAAGAAGAGCAAGCCGTTGCTTTCTTGTTCATGAAGATGCTACAATGCCTCCGAGGTTAGCTTGTTGCTGCCACCAACAACAACAACAACATTCTTCTTCTTCTTCTTCTGGCAAAAACAGCTTTTCTTCTACAAGTTTTGGAGATTCCTCTGATTTCTCTTCCGATACCAAATGGTGGCTTAAAGGAGGATCAGCTGGTTTTGATGAGGAGATTGCAAACTCCTTCCTCCAAGATACCAAATTGCAACAATTCGTCGACTTGACCAAGATAAGTAAAGAAGAAGAAGAAGAAGAAGAAGACTATAGCTTTATTAGCAAGAAAGATACAGCTACAATGCCGTGGTGGAGAAGCGCTACGGATCAAGATGAGCTAGCTCTCTTGGTGTCCACTAGATCCGTTGATCATCATATTCAAAACTGTGATCTTCCTCCGCCTCAGAAGCTCCACAAGAGCATTCACTGCACTACTAATGGTGAAAAAGGGTTTCAGACAGCAGTTATTAAATCACCATGGAAGCAAGGTGCTTGGAGTGATCGGTTTGAGAGCAGCAGTAATAGCACAGATAGCAAGAACACGAGTCCAAAGTCTTCTCCTCAGAGCGATGATCTAATAAGCAAAGCTCAGCTTTTAGAAGCTCTAAGGCATTCTCAAACCAGAGCAAGGGAAGCAGAGGAAGCTGCCAAAGAAGCTTGCGCTGAGAAAGACCGTCTGGTAACTGTCTTGATGAGGCAAGCGAGGCAGATTTTAGCTTACAAGCAATGGATTAAGCTTCTTGAGATGGAATCTCTCTATCTGCATATGAAGGAGGAGGAAGAAGAACAAGGGCATGTCGAAGGAATGAATCTGAAGAAGAGGATGCAAAGAGGGAAGAAGAAGAATAAGAAAATGGGGGAGATTGGGAGATATATGATGGCTTTTGCGTTGGGGTTTAGTCTCATTGGTGCTGGTCTGCTCTTAGGTTGGACTGTTGGATGGTTGTTTCCCTTCTAGAGTCTTGAAAAAAACGTCTTTTGTTTGATCTCTGCAGGAGTTTAGGTTTTCACTTTGCCTCTAAAATTGTGTGTTATGTGTGTTGTCTTCATGTATATATGTGTGTGATATTTCCTTCCAATATATAAGTTTAATAGTATTAGTTTAGATCAAAAGTTTGAAAATGTTAGGAATCATTTCCATACTTCTAAACAATTTCAAGACCCAATTTACTAATTAAGACCGTATTCAACCCAATTCACTAACTAAAAGCCCATATGTCCTTGAAACCTTGTGGCTACAACTAAAGCAATCTTGTGTCTTGCTGGCAACGTTAGGTCTTTATTTTCATATGATGCCTCTTTTAGTATTGACGCAACCCTTTAAAGCAATTTTAAGATTTTTAGTTTAAAATGGGTTATGGAAGCTTTAACTAATCACTTGGATTCATTTCAGCTTTAGACTGCTACAGTTAGTTCTTTCCGAGCACCCGGACTGGCTGGCTATATGAAAGATTATTTGTAAATATGAAATTCTCTCACTAAACTGCAAAAATCCAAATATCAGTATCAGTCCACTCACTGATTCATATGAGCTTAAAAGATATTTAGAGAAACATCAAAATAGATATATACCTCTGTTTTTTCTTATGGATGGCCATTTATTATTTTCTCATTATTGGTCAAATATGATATTATTTATCCGTTCTAACTAAATAGTAAATAGTTGTAAGAAGACAAACAAAAAGTGGAATATGGTTGTAAGATGCGTTAATGAATTTCCAGCTGAAAGAAGTTTTATAGATAGTTGCCATACTGCAACGGTTCACAATTAATGTTTTTTTTAACATCAAATGCTTATATTAAAATTAAACGCCGGATGCTAAATTGGTTACAACCGAAAAGATACTCGACGGAAACTGAGAAACCAACAAAACTAAAACATAGCAACAGATGAAAGTGGCTAAGGAGAGAAAAAATTCGTAGAGTATCTTCAGTTGTAATCCTAGAACATGCGTTCGAAAAGACGCACAAAAGTCGAAATCGACGCTGAAAAACCCAGTCGAAATTGACGATCACAATGAAGCTACATTTTCATATTTTACAATAAGACCAATATGTATTCGATTTTTTTGGAATCGACTTCTGAACGACTAGATAGCTCTGGAGTGAAGATGCAATTTAAGACAAACAAGTCCTTGTCTCGAATAATAAATTCGAGTGTCGTTTTAGACGTGATTATTCAACACGTAATATGTGGTGCAAAATCGTATCACGACGATGCAAGGACAAATACTAATAATTTCAAAGTTCACTAACAAGACAGCTCTTGGTTCCATGCGGGTACACTTTCCGCGTTCTCGTCTTATCGTGTGTCCTACATGAAAATAATACTATTACTTTTGAACAAAAAAAAAATACTATTACAGTACTACAACTTAATATGCACATGTCAAAATGTTTAGTACGTGTATTAGGTCAAATAATTACTTCTTTATGTCTTATGATATGTCGAGCTTAGGGTCGGACTGGTTATATAAAGGGTCCGATACGTTTACGGATGATCCTTTCTGGACAAAAACATATGTGTGGTCCATTTCTTAGCATGTATATCTAAATCGATCTTAATTATATTCTAGAGAAAGATTTATTAACAATTAACAATTTTCATGTTTCTTTTCGATCGCGATTTTGATTCATTAAACAGTATTTAGTTTTTGTTCGTGATACAAATGCTTTAGGAAAACTTAAAAAATTTAACTTTCATTTTTTTAATAAGCATTTTGATCAAAGAATTTTCTAAGCATAGCTTATTTATTTGCGTCCATGAAAACTGAGTGCATGGTTATTATTAGGAAGTAGCAACAACCCTAAATTTCAGTACATCAGTTAAAGTTAGTATCATTATTACTTATGCAAGCAAATTTATGTAATTAAAACTGTATAAGAACACACATATACATATTTTTTTCAAGATCGTACAAACTTGAGAGCACCTCCAATGGGGGTTCTACCCATTGAAGTTCTAAAGATTCATATGTGTATAAATATATGTTGTATATATATATATGTATGTGTGGAGTCCATTATTTTGTGGAGAACTCCACCCTTAAGGTTCTAAAACCTTTGTTTTAAGAACCTTATGATTAACCCGGAGTTCTAAGGATGAAGTTTTTAACGGAAGTTAATAAACTGTTTCTTAACTTTTAACTAAAAAAAGCTAAGAACCGGTTCTTAAATAAGGACTTTAAGAACCGGTTCTTAGTTTTTTTAGTTAAAAGTTAAGAAACAGTTTCTTAATTTCCGGTAAAAATTCCACTCTAAGAACTCCGAGTTAATCATGGTCTTAAGGGTGGAGTTCTCCATAAAATAATGGATCCCTCACATACATACACATATACAAACATATAGTTATACACATGAATTTTTAGAACTCCAATGGGTATAACCTCATCGGAGGTGCTCTGATAGTATCTATATAATATTAATCACGTCACCGTCACGTAAAACAATAAACTAGAGACAAATAATAAAATGCATAAAAATATACTTGCATGCATCTAATCGATCTAGCCAAGACAGTAACGATACAGCGCACACGTATAGTGAATACGCAGAACACAGTCGACAACTACATGCACTCACAGACACGCCATGAACTGATACTGATACGAGTCTTCGTCCACCAACCACGTGGCATCATCTCCGGCAACGAAAGGCTCCGGCGACCACCCACATCTGGTCATCATAAGCTCTGGCAGCTCTATGCCTTCCCAGAAATCATCTCCATCTCCGATATTTGCCACGTCATCTCCCGTTTTAATGATCTTGACGGCGTTGGCCGCTTTGGCCGCCGCGACTTGGATATCTCTGGCCGTACACGTCGACGGGCGAGGTAAATCGTCGATTTCGTCGGGGAAGTTTAGCTGAGCTTTTCTTCCTTTCAGACAAAGCGCCGCCACGTCGTAAGCTTTAGCTGCCATCTCCGGTATCGGAAAAGATCCGAGCCAAATCCGAGATTTCTTTCGGGGCTCTCTGATCTCGGAAACCCATTTTCCCCATCGACGTTTGCGAACTCCGTGGTACACTGGATGCCTCGTCGCCGAGAAAGTTTCTCTACCGCCTCCACCGCAAGATTTAACTGCAGTATCTGCGGCTGGTTGTTCGTTGTTGGTAAGTGGTGGTGGTGATAGTTTCATTCTTTCTTGTGATGTGGTTTCACTCACTGTACTCAGCATTTATAGCAGTGTTCCAAAATGATAGGAGTATAGAAGGACGCATAAACAGGGTATATAATACTTTTACGTGAAATATAAATATAAGATAAATATATATATACATTATTGCAAAAAAAAAAACTGAAAATAAATATATTTTAAATCCAATTTTATGTATATAAATATATATTTTAATATATATAAATAGTTTTAAATTATAAAAATTAAAGCCATTTTAATAATATAAAGATGATAAATTTAAAATGATTTTGCAACAATTATACTAATATCCACAATCATATAAATACATAAAACAAGTAAAAGTAATATAAATAATATCATTAATAAAATATAATAATAATATTAATAGTTTATTTTTTGAATATTAATGCTTAAAATTCGTCTAAGCGTCCGTGTAGATCGCATAATGTCCGCCTAAACGCTATTATTTGCCTGAATTATGTAAATCCGCACAAAACACTGTATAATATTAAAACAGTACGATTGGTTACCGTATAGCGCATGTACGCCGCATAGGCAAACGCCTGGACCGTATTTTAAAATATTGATTTATAGTCTCATCCAGTAACCAAAAACGTTACGTTCCCATGCGAATTTACATAAGTGACCTCCAACATGATAAAATTTAAATCATCGAACTTATTTTTTTTAAATAAAAATTCACAGAACTGTCTACCGCCGATTACTTTAGTTGATGAAAAATGAGTGTTGTAGAACATGTTAAAATTGTGAAGTCAGCCAGCATGGTATATTGTGTTCGCATATATACATATATGGATTGTTACAGTAATTAACGGAATCGAATCAAACCAGTAATACATTTTAGAAGCGAAAATGATTCTAATATTGCATAAGAACAAAATTTATGAACATGATTTATTGATGTCCCCAGTAATAAAGTCTATATATGTCAAATTGAACCAAAAAAGTGTATATGTCAGCTCTCTGTCTCCTATCATACGGGAGTGGTGGGGAAAGGTTTTCAATAGCTTAAGGTACTGGTGATGTCCTATCCTATATGTCTGCAGTTAAGTAAGATTGGAATAAATAATACATAGCACTATCTCTTCAGATTTCGTAATCAACATGCATATATTATAGTTTGGACAACGTAAAAGCTAAAATAATGATATTATGAAAAAAAACTAGCTAGCAACTTCTAACATATTAGAAGAAGAAAAAGAAACAAAAAATTATTATTATTGTTTTCTTTGACAAAATAAAAACATCTTCTGTTTTTTCGTCCTGGTAAATTATGAACTAATTAAGTCCAGAACTTGTTTTTTAACTCAACCAAAAAAATAAAAAGAAAAAGAAAACCAAAACATGCTACTATATACTACTAGCATACAAATCACCCTTTTGACATATATATACACATAACATTTACACATTAAAGTTTCGATGTGAACATGTATATACTAAAATAATTTACTCCAACAAATTCAGGAAATCTTCATGCTATATTGTTTGTTATTTTAATTGAGATCGCTTTATTAGGTGTAATTGCTTAGTGCATGCATGCCATTTTCGTGAAAATATATCTACAAAGAAAAACCACGTCTTCGTACGGTGATTTATATACTGACATCAAAAGGGCATTTGATAAATATTACCTGAAGTATATGGCTTCCACTTTTTAACCAATCACGTCTATATAAAAATAATTTCCACACATATAAACAAGGACATTAAAAGTTACTCCGAGTAATATTCTGGGAAGAAAATACTACCTCCGTTCCCGAAAGTAAGATGTTTTAGGTTTTTTTCTTGTTCCACAAAGATAGATTTTCTATATTGTTAAGGTATTTTTTTATACTTTTGAGGAACATTAATTGAGAATATTTGAATTGATTAAATTTCATTGGTGGAAAGTTATTGGAAAGTGTATAATAAAGTAAAAAAGTAAATTAAATTATAAACATTTATTAAATTCTTAATAAGCGTGCATACTCTAGAAAATCTTACTTTCAGGAACAGAGGGAGTATTATTTAAAGATATCTACTCTCTTTTGGGAGGAAATAGGGAACAAGTGGAGTTATAAAACACTCCTTCTTACATCAGATCATTTACGGCTTTGGCTTTACTACCAGCTAGAGATATATGATCAGTTTGCTTCCGGTGCTTTCTTGAAACAGTTAAACATTGTTTAATTTTTCTACAGGAAGTAACTGTGTGTGCATGTGTTTGTGACGTCTATTTCTCGATGAGCTTTGAGTTATTTTTTGCTTACTTACATAAGATGAGCATTAAGTTTTGGTCGGTGCCTTTACCTTTTCGTGAGTTTTTGTTAGATATTAAGTAGTTCTTTTTATGATTATGTTTTGGTTGGTACCAAAAAGGTGACGATGATGGATTTTGTAGAAATAAAACACGGGGTTAAAATGAATATATCCAGGTTTAATTATTAACCGTGGTCCGTGGGGAAGCCGATATGGGATAATAAAAATGAGTGGCATCCATACAAAATATACTTTTAGTATTCAATTAAAAAGAAAAGAAAAACTTTTTGTTATCAATGAAGAACAAAGTTTACAGAAATATAATTATGCTTACCCGTACATCAGCCCATTCTGACTTTAAGTGGACTATATGTACCATTAGGGAGAAATGTTCACTTGTTATGCGTATCCCCTCATTTATCCTTTGATGATATAAATGTTAATGGTGAAACATATACAATGTTTCGATTATTGTGGTACAATACTGAAAGAAAGAGAGGGGGTGCCTTCCGGAACGCGGACACAGGTGGTGCATAAAATAAATAGCCTTTGGGAGAGACAGAAGAAGGTAGAAATAAGTGGCTAGACCATGAAACCATTTGTCCTAACCGCTTGACCATGGAACTAGAGTTAGTTAAAAGAAAAAGGTTCCACCGAGACTTGAACTCGGGTTATTGGATTCAGAGTCCAATGTCCTAACCGCTAGACCATGGAACCACTCCATAGTTGGCCTTCAGTTGTTCTTACTGAACAAATGTCATTTTTACATATTTCCTTTCAGTTTCGATAACCCCAAGGACAAAAATTGCAACCTTTCTAATAGTTTTCTGACATTATATTGATTTTCTGTCTGCGCTCAGTTTTACATGTATTTTTATCAAGATGCGATGTCTCTTCCGTGAGCTAATTCTGTCCTAATAATCCGATTCAAAGAACATGAACATAGCATGTAGTTTGTCAAAGTGCACCAAAGAAAGAGGTATAAAGTTTTTATCTAAATATTCGGGAAGTTGGGTGAATGGTAGTTCTAACAAAAACGTAGCTAAGAGTATCTTTCATTATTTGTTATATATTAAGACAACAAAGACTGTAAACGAATGAAATGTTTCTATCGAATCGAACACAAAATGTAAGATTCGATGATTTTATTGTTGGCTTTTTCTCTCTTTGCTATTCTCTCTCTTAATGTTCTTCTATGGAGATGGCTAAAAGTTTCAGCATGTAAAACCCAAAAGTTTCCTCCAGGCCCACTAAGGTGGCCTATTTTAGGCAACCTTCTCCAATTGGGTCCTTTACCTCACCGGGATATGGCTACGCTCTGTGACAAGTACGGCTCATTAGTCTACCTTCGGCTTGGAAACGTCGATGCCATCACAACGAATGATCCGGATACCATCCGAGAGATTCTCTTCAGGCAAGATGATGTTTTCTCATCGAGGCCTAAAACACTCGCCGCACTCCACCTGGCTTACGGATGCGGGGATGTAGCCTTAGCGCCAATGGGCCCCCATTGGAAAAGAATGAGGAGGATATGCATGGAACACCTACTTACAACCAAAAGACTCGAATCTTTTACAGCCCAGAGGGCTGAAGAGACCCGTTACCTAATAGCAGATGTCTACAAAAGAGCAGAATGCGGAAAACTCATAAACCTTAGGGAAGTATTGGGTGCTTTCTCTATGAACAATGTGACCCGGATGCTACTAGGGAAGCAATTCTTTGGGCCAGGGTCTGTAGTAGGTCCAAAAGAAGCTCAAGAGTTTATGCATATAACTCATAAGCTGTTTAGGCTGTTGGGTGTTATTTACTTAGGCGACTACTTGCCGTTTTGGAGATGGGTGGATCCGTACGGCTGCGAGAAAGAAATGAAGGACGTAGAGAAGCGTGTGGACAAGTTTCACACGAAGATCACCGAGGAGCACAGACGGACAAAACGGGAAAGGGAAGATAATAATAATGATAACGGAGAAATGGATTTTGTTGAGGTTTTACTATCTCTCCCTGGTGATAATGGGAAAGAACACATTGAAATCAAAGCTCTCATTCAGGTATTGTTATTGATTTATGACTAAGTTCATTCATGCATCAAACTCATTACGTTTGTTTATGTTAATATTTTTTTGATAAGTTTGTTTATGTTAATATCTGACTGTCTTTTAATTGTTTTACGTTTATATTTGTAATTTGAGTGGGACATGATAGCGGCTGCGACCGACACGTCTGCGGTCACGAACGAATGGGCTATGGCTGAAGTGATTAAACAACCACGAGCGATGCGTAAAATTCAAGAGGAGCTCGACAATATTGTAGGATCGAATCGGATGGTCGATGAATCTGATCTAGTCCATTTTACGAGAGACGTTCCGGATGCATCCGGCCGGACCGTTCTTGATCCCTCACGAATCCGTTCGACCAACGACGGTCAACGGCTATTACATCCCAGCAAAGACACGAGTCTTCATCAACACACATGGGTTGGGTCGAAACACGAAGATATGGGACGACATTGACGAGTTTAGGCCCGAACGACATTGGCCGGTTGATGGTAGCGGAAGGGTCGAGATAAGCCGCGGGGCGGATTATAAGATATTGCCGTTTAGCGCGGGGAAGAGGAAGTGCCCCGGAGCTCCGTTAGGTGTGACGATGGTGCTAATGGCTTTGGCTCGGCTGTTCCATTGCTTTGACTGGACTTCGCCGGAAAATATTGATACGGTCGAAGTTTACGGGATGACTATGCCTAAGGCTAAACCATTGTGGGCGTTAGCTAAGCCACGATTGGCAGCTCATTTGTACAAATAGTACAGTTCGTATAACCTGAGCTATATTTCCATTTCGGTTTAAAAAATTGTACCAGGCTCAAATTTCGGATATTTCGGTTTTAAATGTACGGTTCGCTACTCTTTTCTTTCCGGTTTAGTAGAACCCTACTTTTAGTTTTTGTCTCTTTCTCTCATCCTGTTCTGTCTCTTGTCGTGAAATAAAATGTTTCCGACGCTCCGTCGCGCCATGTTTCTCCGTCGATTTCCGACGGTGATTTCTCCGGCGAAAAGGGCTTTCAGCAGTAAATTTTCCGATGAAATAGATCTCCGAATATTAAATGAGCTGAATCAGGTTTTCTTACTCTCTAATTAGCTACACTAATCTTGTTACTGCTTTGGAGTTCGTTTCTCCGATGATAGACTAGTGAGGGAATCAAAAGAAAATTTAACGAATATTTCAAAATCACTGATCTTGGGTTCACGATTATGCGAAACTAAAGGCTTTAAAGTTCGTTGCTTTCTCCATAGATTCCTACATCTTCGTTGGATTTTAGCTGATCGTTTGGTGTTTCAGGAAATGCAATCAATCTTTGGAGCTGAACCTCCTGCGACTATGGATTACCCTGAGTTGAATTCCAGTATTGGATCTCTGGAATTTACAAAACCGGAGAGTTCTAGGCAATATGAACAACCTCCCAAAGATATGTCTAAGCTAACCCATGTCGGCGTCTCGGGGGAAGCTCAGATGGTGGATGTTTCTTCAAAGGACAATACTAAGAGAACCGCATTGGCTTGCTGTAAAGTCATTCTAGGCAAAACAGTTTTCGATTTGGTCTTAGCCAACCAAATGGGGAAAGGAGACGTTCTCGGAGTGGCCAAGATCGCTGGCATCAACGGAGCTAAACAAACCAGCAGTTTGCTCCCACTGTGTCATAACATTGCTCTTACGCATGTTCGCGTTGACTTGAGATTAAACCCTGAGGATTTTAGTGTTGACATTGAAGGAGAAGCTTCTTGCACTGGCAAAACCGGAGTTGAGATGGAAGCTATGACTGCTGTGTCAGTTGCCGGGTTAACTGTTTACGACATGTGCAAGGCTGCTTCCAAAGATATCAGCATTACAGATGTGAGGCTTGAGCGTAAAACTGGTGGAAAGAGTGGGTATTGGTCTAGAGGCGAGTGAACACAGCCCAACACTTGTCTCCGTATAGCTATGGAGGTTAGCTTTCTTTTTTCTTGGCAACATTAAATCTCTCATGAATCTTGTTATAGTTAGATCGTTACAAGAAATTTAGGAGGATAAGATAACATAATGTGTGTATATGATCATCAGGAAGTGCTTATCATAATAGACCGTCAGGGAATCACTATGTTCTTTTCTCCATTTTACATGATCTCTAGTTGTGATTTTTTTCTTATTCGTCAATCACAGATTACGCGTAGACAAAGCTATGGCTTGCCTGGACCAGGATAACCGGTCTCAGAAAAAAATTTGGTTGATGAACCAACCGGTCAAGTACGTCTTGTGTGAAGTACTATATTTTTACCACTTGGACCTTAAATATTTTGCCTAAATGTAGTTTTAACTACCATTTTTATTCCTAATGGCATTCCGATATTCAATATTCACCGTGCGTTGACTTTGATTGACTTGCAAAGTTGAAAAGGATAATTTTATATTTAACGTTCATAAATAGAAACAGTTACCTATGAATCCGTTCCGTCTCACAAATTTTACCGTAGAGTTAATTATACTTTTACCTAGATTTAAGTAACCAACTCTCCGGTCAAAAAACTTGCATTTTTCTTTATTGAAAAATGGAGCTTCGTAAACGGGGATTACGAGCTCCCTTTATCATATTCGTCGCCATTGTGTTATTCCTCCTTCAGTTTTGGGCTGTGACGGGCCAGATTAATCACAGCGAGCCTTCTACAAAGATCTCCGTTAACTCTTCGTCAGGGACAAGTACTCGCTTTCTGTCCTCATCATCACCACTATCGTTAACCGGGAAACGATCCTCATTCAGGTTCAGGTGGAGGAGAAGACGACATCATCGTAACAAAGTAAACAGAGCGAGCATTCAGTTTCTATACGCACACAACCTCATACGAGCCCGCGTGGGAGAACCACCGTTACGATGGGACGGAAGACTAGCGGCGTACGCGCGTAGGTGGGCGAGACAGCGTGTTGGGGACTGTAGGCTTGTTCACTCCAACGGTCCATATGGCGAAAACATATTTTGGGCGGGACAGAATAACTGGAGGACCATAAATATCGTTAAAGTGTGGGCCGACGAGAACAAGTTTTACGACGTGAAGGCTAACACGTGCGAGCCGGGGCAAATGTGTGGACATTACACGCAGATCGTGTGGAGAGATAGCACGAAGGTTGGGTGTGCACGTGTGGATTGCTCAAATGGTGGCCTTTATGCGATTTGCGTTTATAATCCACCGGGAAATTACGAAGGTGAGAACCCGTTTGGAAATTATGAAGACCAGATTGGTCTTGTCCGGGAGGATCCACCGGCGGTGGTCGTTACTCCATTTTAACTTGATGTCTTGAAAGCAGAGGACATGGTATGGTGGCGGCAGAATCTATTTTTAGTTGTTAATTTTTCTTTTCCTCTGATTCTTTTTATTTTTTTCGAATGAACTAACTTTGGGTTTATTCAGAAGAATTATCATCTAAAAACTGATTCAATAAACAAAATAATTTACATATTTCACAATGAGCCATTAGTAAACAAGTCGAAAGTGAAACCAAATGGGAAGAGAACAATTTTAATAAAAATATGTTCTAATTTCCTACTTTTTATGAATTGAACTCCCGAAGAGAATGGCCGAAGAACGGAGTAAAAGCTCAATGATTGTAAAAGCTATGTATTCTCTTGCTTTGAGGAAAAAGCTTTTTGTTTGCACTCATAGGCCTGATATGTTGTGATGGCTCTTTACATATTGGGTCTTTTGTGGTCTATTAAACGGTTACTGAAGAATTAGTTTATCGCATTTAAAAAAAAATATTTGAAAACCACATATCTAAAATCTCAATATATTATTTATTGATAGATGAAAAGAAAAATAGTTTATAAAATAATATTAATTGGTAAATGGAAGTCAAAATTTTACATTTAATACATGACTAGTTCGATTCTCCGGCTGAAACCCATTTACCACTGAGCCAAGACCACTTGATTATATATATCAAGCTCTTGTTTTTTGCATTAACAAAAGTTGCATCCAAAATTTCAAAACAACAACTAAATTAATGTCTTTCTATTTTCAAAGTTTTATCTCCAAACCTATTAATAGTTTAATTTTTTTTTTTAAAATTAGGAAACCGGTTAAAATATATTTTAAATACAAAAAACTTAAACAATGAATCATTTATTTATTTATTCTTCAAAATTTAAATATCCGAACCCGGCCCAAAATATCCGAACCCGAACATAAAATATCCGAACCCGACTCGAAGTGTAGAAAATATCCGAACGGGTTTTATACCTTTATACTGAAATACCCTATACGAACCCGAATGTGTATCCGAACGCCCCCTACAATATATGATCATCATTTGTATCTTGATTGAACAAAAAAAAAGTTAAACTATTGATCACAAAATTTTCAATGTGAGACTTTTACCATTTTTAGTCATTTATAGTCGTTTTTAAAAATTCAAAATATAACTTATAAGAAAAAATCTAATTTTTTTTATTATATGCTTAATGTGATTGTTTAATTTCTTTTAATAATATAAAATTAAACAAAAAATGAGAGGTTAAAAAAATTGTTATCAAATATGTATTATTCATAATCATTAATTGTCATATATATGTTAATTATATTAGGTAATTTCGTAGTTTTTATTTAAGAAAAGAAAAAAATATTATTTTGTACACTACTAATTAATTTGATAGTTAGTTTAATAAAAAATATATTATATTATTATATGGACCAACTTATTTTTCTAAAAAAAAACCACTGTTTTAAAAACCAAACCAACTATAAACCGGAGATATACCGGATTGAGTGGCTAAAACACTCTTTGTATATATGTGCTGAGCAAACCCTCTGAGTGAGATGGCGTGTTAAGAAGTAGGAGGACCATTCATGCCTCTTATGAGTTGTAGTCTGTGTGTACAAAAAAGAAGCGTTGGTGTGAAAGAAAGCAGAAGGATTTGAAAATCAAAAAAATTGAAGGAGAAGCGGGAAAACAAATAATCTCTCCCTCCGCTTTTTTTTCTCCAAATAATCAATCTCTCATTTCATTTGTTAACCCAAGTTTTTGATAATTATTTCAAAGGGGTTTATTTATCTTTTATTCCTCCGGCGGCAGTAAGTAGTAATCAATGGCGAGAACCAAACATTTCGCTTCCAGGGCACGAGATCGCAATCGAACTAGTTAGTACTCTCTCTCTCTCTGCCTTTTTTTTGATATTTATTTTCTAGGTTAAACCCTAATTTGGCATCTGAAATTTGTAGATGCGACTGCTTCATCTTCGGCGGCGGCGGCGGAAGGTCCGAGTGCGGTACGTCATCTATTTTCTTTTCCCGTTTTAGGTTTTTACGCAAATCTCGTTACTGTTTTTTTGACGAATCGATTGAAATGTGTAGACCCCGACGAGAAGAGAAGGCAGCCAAGGAGAAGCTCAACAGAGTGAGTCTTTCTATTTCATTTTCTGAGATCCATGAATCCTTTTCATCTCTCGTGTGTTGTGACATGAATCAATTGCAGCAGCAACTCCTACTACGACTCCACCAGCCGGTAGAAAAGTAAGTTACATTTCCATTTCACACCATTCATTTGCTTCTTTATCAACAAACTGCTCTCTCATCTGTTTTTTTTGTTTTGTTTTGGTTTTGTGAAGAAAGGAGGGACTAAGCGAACTAAACAAGCTATGCCTAAAAGTTAGTGACAGATTTTAAAATCTCTATTTTGGATCATCATTCTCTCAGGACATGTCTATTTGCATTTGTTCTTATTATGTCTGTCTGTCTGTCTTTGTCCCCCTTGTAGGTTCCAACAAGAAGAAGACATTCCGTTACAAGCCTGGAACCGTTGCCCTCAGAGAGATTCGCCATTTCCAGAAGACCACCAAACTTCTTATCCCTGCCGCTAGTTTCATCCGAGAAGTTAGTAATGAACTTTGTTATTCATACATTCCCGCTTACTTGTTTTCAATGACTCTGCAATTACTGATATAGAATTTGGAGCAACCATTATGGGGTGATTTCTCTAACTACAAATTACTAATACTATCCCAGGTGAGAAGTGTCACCCAGATCTTTGCCCCTCCCGATGTTACCCGTTGGACTGCTGAAGCTCTTATGGCTATTCAAGAGGTACGTGTACTCCTTCCCTCTTTTGTTTCCTATTTTCCACTTGATGTCTAATTTAAACTGATCGTTTTTTTTTTATATTTCTTTTGGTGTGGGGCGGGGCAGGCGGCTGAAGATTTTTTAATTGGCTTGTTCTCTGATGCTATGCTTTGCGCTATCCATGCAAGGCGTGTTACTCTAAGTAAGTAGTACTCCCCAAAATAAGGAAACCCATTTTATATACAACATTGCCTCATCCATGTCTGCTTCTCTTCATATCAGTGAGAAAAGATTTTGAGCTTGCACGCCGTCTTGGAGGAAAAGGCAGACCATTGTGATCGTTTCGCAGGTTGTATAACTTTGTTCACTCCTTATGTCTTGTCATTTGTGATCTGACTGACACTTTCTTTTGAAACATAACTGCTTGATTCAATATCTAGGCTGTAAAACTTATCCCTCCTTGTTTACTATCTTATATGCTTTTTCCTTGGAATTGATAGTTTCCATTGAGATTTCACTTGCACGAAACATATCTGCTTTCTCAATATCTCTCAGTCTTAGAAAGGGCTATTGACTAAAAGAAAAGAAAATTTAGAGGAAGATTTGTAAAGACATGTGTTTAGAGAGGGCTTAATTAAAAACACACGCTTCTGCTAGCCTTGCTATTTGATTCCCAATTTCAACTTTTTTCGAGGCATATTATAAAGTTTTTAAATGTACTTGGCACTTCAACTTTTATAATTTATATAACGATTTTATTCTAATAGAGCATTTGTGATTTCATAGTGTTGTCATGAAACTCAAGTAATTCACACCGTCCGATGTTGCTATTGTCTAATAAAATGTTGAAAAAATTGTCAAAACAGAACAAAAAACAACATAGTTGTCTCTATGGTATAAAACTATCACTAAGTTGTCTCTATAGTATAATATTTTTCGCAATCCCAAAACTAATTTTTCTTTAATCAAATTAAACATAAACTAAAACCATTTTTAAAAAGTTTAATGGAAAAAGATAAAAAAATAAGGTAATCTCGTAATGTTTTAAAAAGGAAAAAAAATGTAAAAACAATTTAAAAAAAAGAACACACGACACAGATCAAAAATATCATGTAATCTAATTGCATTTGGTTTCTAAAATCTTCCAAAACTATTCTTTTAAAATTCTCTAAGGTAAAACTTGATTCCAATAACAGTAGTTTACCCCCTTTATCATCAGCAAAAAAAAATCATCATGTGCTTACACTAAATTCCCAAACACCACGCACTGTATAGATATGCGTCATAGAACAAGAGTTTTTGAAAATCACAAGACAAACTATGGAGAAATCATAGATTGTTGAAGAAGAAAAGCCAAAATCGTTTTTTTTTTGATATTTTGACAAAGAAAATCAACCAGGACACGTTTAAGGAAATTATAATATTTTTAGAATATTTTCTTAACTGAAATTTCCTTAATTTTTGGAAAAACTAATTTTTTATCCGTAGAAGGCACCTTTTACACTGTGTAGAACCATGACAAAAATTCTGAATACAATTTTTACTTTTTGTAGACGTTCGTGTTAAGTTTAGATTTCGCATACCCGAAATTTTAGAATACTTCATAAAAGTAGAAACTGCATTCAGGAGAAAAATAGTGATCTTTATAATTAGTAGAATTCACATTCTCCATATTTAGAATTTTAATCACTTTTAGATTGTTACTTCTAAAAAAAGTAGATGGATTTGTTTATTCTGGAATTCGTTTTCTATTAACTCATTTTCCCTAGAAGACGAATTCTAATTTTAGTGAAACGTAATTTTAAAATTTTATTTATCAAGTTTTTAACCAAAAAATATGTGTTTATGTATATAGGTATTTTATTAATTATTTATATTTTTAATATTTTTTTGGATTCATAAAACTATTTATTTCATTAAATTTCAGAAAAAAAATATAAAAAAAAAATAGACAAATATGGTTTATACCGTAGGAACAACTATGTTTTTTTTTTTCGGTTTTGACAATTTTTCCTCAAATATTTAAAAGGAAGATTTGTAAACGCATGCGTTAGTCTCAGAGAGGGTTAAATTAAAAAAAAAAACTCATCTGCTAGCCTTGCTAATGGATTCCCAATTTCCACTTTTTCAAGGCATATTATAAAGTTTGTAAAATATACTTAGCACTTCAAGTATTATAATTCATACAATGGTTTTTATTCGAATAGAGCATTTGTGATTCTCCATAGTGTTGTCATGAAACACAAGTATTCATCACCGTCCGATGTTGCTACTGTCTAATAGTTAAGCATTGTAACTAAAAAGTTAGAATTTCGAATTTCGTAACGTTTATTCCAGTCAACTCTTTTTAAATCTTTTTTTTTGCCAATTTTTTTATTGCTTCTCTTCTTTTTTCTAGTCTTGGTCAAGCACTTCTTTATGCAGTTTTTCTTATATTCTTTTTAACATCCATTACTATTGTCTCTGTGCATTCATAAGAATTGTGTGCCAAAAACCGGATGCGTCATGAATCATGCCGTGGTCCCAACAGATTAACTAAACAAAAAGAAAATCCACGCGTCGTGTTCAGTTGCAACTGCATAGTTTGCTCAACCTTTTTCGATGTCTTGTAAATAAAGAATAAATCGAACCAAATAAAAAGAAGCATGGAATAACATTGCGATGTGAATAATGGGAATATCCACAACGCTCTAATTAATTTTCTATCCAACTCTAACCAACTTTCAACTCTCCCATTTCTAGTTCTAACTTCACCTTTCATTTAATTGGGAATTTAATTCAATAGACTGGAATTCATAAATTTAAATATCAAGTGATTCTCCTAATGCATACCAGCAGATAATGAGGGCTGGAATTGGATTGTTATTTACTTAACTTTTTTTACTTCAACTACCATGCATTATTATTGTGTTGTCATGTAATCAACCACTAATAATTTATATATTAAGATGTTCATAGATAAAATATTGTTTTCAAACATATCACTGTACGTAAACTTAAAATTCCAAAAAACCAAAACAGTCTTTAACTGATTGATATAATATTTACTGCAAAATCATAGATCCAACTAAAAAAACATTTTATCCATGGCTAAGTCCTAGCTACCTCAAAACCTTTTCATTTAAGCTAGACAGGTTAAAGAGAGAGTAGTGTATTCATTGTATGTAACAAAAACATACGTAGTAAAATAGTTTGTTAGCATTAATCTAACTATCATTTATTTCATGCATACTTATTACTTACAGTTTGTTAGCTAATACGTATGAAATATCACCTCAGGGCAAGTAGCTAGTCTTATTTATTTTAAAGTCAAATACACAAAAACATGATGAAGCAACTGATCATGTAGTGAAACATGTTTAATATGATTGGTTCACAACGAAACCCATCAAGCATTACATTCATACTGGCATAATGCTGCCACCCATAAGTTGCAAATTAATTAATGATGATAACATTTAATATTCTTTGGGGTGTTATATATTTACACTTAACAAATTGAAGGGAATTAATATACAATACATAATAACTTAATGTGGAAACTGACCAAACCGGTCGGTAAAAAATGACACTATAAATAGAGAAGAGAGTCCGTATTCTTTAAACATCCGCCACTCTCTGCTCTACCTTAAACCGTAACAGCTGAATCGATATATAAAATCCTTAAGGTAAGATCGTATTTCAGATGGATAAGCAGCGTAAGTCGAAGCATCCCAAGACCAATGCTTATGCCACCATTGTTTCCTCTTCTTCGGAAGGTATGTGTATATATTTTCACGTATGTTGCCCTATAAATTTTACTTTAGAAAGTTTTGGTTGATGACATGAAACAGAAGTGAGCAGTCTTGAGTGGGAAGAAATAGCAATGACACAAGAAGAAGAGGATTTGATCTGCAGGATGTATAAGCTTGTCGGCGAAAGGTTTTTTCATTCATTCTTTCTTCCTTAAATTATTAGTCTTTATTTTGTTGGGTCATTTTTTAATATGCGATGTTAACAAGGGATCATTTAACTATTAGTTTTTGTTGATACTGTTGGTTGTGAAGGTGGGATTTAATAGCTGGGAGGATTCCAGGAAGAACGGCACAAGTGATCGAGAGGTTTTGGGTCATGAAGAATCATCGAAGAGCTTGATTACGTTGATTGATAATTCTATATCAATTTTTATAATAAGGAAATATATACGTGTATCCTCTCGTTGGTAATTCTGCAGTTTTGTTCTTGTATTTGGAGTTGTATCTCGGGATTTCATACTTATGTTTCTAAGTTGTCTTAATTAATTAAAGTCACGTACGAAATATTTTGTTTAACATAGTAAACTTCCGGTAACTTTAAAGGTAAAAAGTCATTAAAATCATATATAATTTTTTTTTTCACAACACTGAAACGAATTAGTTATGTGAAATTTGTATTGAGAAAAAAATAGAAATAGAAAAATATTTCTCATTAAAAGAGAAAATGACATGCAATGAAATTAAGATTGGGGACTGTATGTTAATATTGATTAGTGTGAATAGATTCTGTTCAAAAGATCATAAATATTATATCCATTGTAGATCCATCATCCAGATTTAATAGATTTGGTTTGATAGAGCATAGATATTACATCCATGGAGCATCTGCGATTGGCATTCCAGGCAGGTTGTTCTGTTCCATCCATTGCGAGATTGCATTTGTGACATTATGAAGTGGTCAAATACGTTTTAGGAGTTTGTTTTCTGAATATCAAACAGACACTTCGCTTGAGATAGTATAATAAGTTACTGACCTATTTATAGGAACTTTGGATAAAGGATTGTTGTTTTAAAGCATTTATATTTTACTGGACTGTTTGTGTGTGTGTGTCACAACAAGTCTTAGTATTCTTATACAGGATGTTGAACTATATAAGCTAATGAATATGATTTTTCTTGTGTGTGTGTGTGTGCACAAGGAAGACTAGGAAAGCTCAGAGTCAGAGACATGACCGGAGCTTGAACGCCGTATCTTTGGACTCAACACTATCAGTTGACTCTCAGAGTGCGTTCTCATACTTTGCCCACATGGGCTCAATGGGGGATGCCTTGATCTTACTCTAGGAGTTCCTGAAACACAAAAAGAAAAATTACGTAATAAATTTCAAATATATGTATGGAATGCAGCCTATCAATCTTATATTATATTTGACTACTGCTCAAACCTGGTTTCTGAATTGGTTTCAGGCCAGAAGCTCTTTTTGAAACAGGCTTCTTCTTCCTCATACCCACTTCATTTGAGCATGAAAGCCTCCTTTCCTTCTCAGATGACACCTGCTCGTCTGATCCACCCCCACCTTCATCTTCACTACACGAAGCCCATTCACTACCTGATTCTGATGTCTCTCGGAGATTGTTTTTCTTACAAGTCTTTGCCTGTTCCACCACCCTATATGCAAACATCTGAAAAGGAACCTGTGAAACTTGAACTAACTCTGTTGTTTTTTCCCATGAGAGTTTCTTCAACAGCTTAGTCTCTATCTCACAGTAATCCACAGGAGGAGAGACAAGCGTGTCTTGCTGACATTCCGGGTTCAAAGCTAAAAACCGTTTGATGTATCTCAAAACTCTACTTATGGACGAGAAAGATGGACGCTGGTTCGGATCAGCATGCCAGCATCTTTTGGTCAGATTCGTTATGAATTTACGTGAATGAAACGGGAAAAGCGGTCTCTCCCCAGCCCTAATGTTTCTACTCATTTTATCTCCTTGAAGGTGGCTATCCTCAAACGGTACTTTACCTGTTAAAAGCTCAAAGCAAACCATTCCAAAGCTATACACATCAGATTTCTCTGTGTACTTAAGGCTGCTTCCGCCCTGTTCCTGCTCCTCTAGCACTTCAGGGGAATACCATATGAATGGAAAACTCTCATTCGAAGAAGCACTTTTAAAGGAGAAGCCCTTGACAGAACTCAACCCGAACCCACAAATCTTGCCGTGTAGATAATACCCACCTCCGGTTTGGTTACTTCTTCTTGGTTTGACGAGAATGTTAGATGGATTCAGCTCTCCGTGGTACACTCCCTTGGAGTGAAGATATTCCATACCACGTGATATCTGAAGCATCAGATCAACCGCGACCGGGAGGGAGAGTGTGTTCTTCCTCCTCGGACCACACACCTCTTTGACGTGCGTCCCAAGGCTTTTACTCATCAATTCCATAACCAGGAAACACTCTTTCTTCTCCTCATCAGCGAATCCACAAAGGTAATACACAATGTTTGGGTGTGAAAGAGATAGCAATGAAGTGACCTGAGGAAGCAGAGCATCGATGTCTCCAAAGAAATGCCTAATCTCTTTCTCACTTGGTAATCTTTCGAGCTGACCAGAATAGAAGATGGAAACAGATCGTTACCATCTCCTAGATTCTTCAAAAGAAACTCAGCCATCTTCCTGTCTTGTTTTCTTTTTTTCTTTTTTTTTTTTTTTTTTTTTGCTTTAGTGTCTTGTTTTCTGCCATCTTCCTGTCTTGTTTTCTTGAACCGGGACGCCTTTTTTCTTGAGGCTCTTGCGTTAGAAGCCACATGTCCTCTCTCCAAGCACTCTCGTACAGTCTGCACAAGTCCTCGGTCACCAAATACTCTCTCCCGAACTTCCATGCAAACATCTGAGAGTCGTTCCATTGCTTCATATACTTGTTCGAATGCACCAGCCTCTTCTTGTTCATCTATTGTTCGTCCCACCCTGAAACCTCACTCGCCATCTCTATAGCCTCGATGATGATGGGTACACAAGAGAGCAGGTTATGAACGTGAAGCTCGGTGCAATCTTTGTTGTGTTGTAAGAAAACAGCTTTAGCCCAAAACCCTAGTTTAGGCTCTAAAGAGAACCTAACGTAAGCCTCCCCTTCTCGTACCACACATAGAAGCTCCCTCAAGGGCTGTTCTAGAATCTTCCATTTGGACGTGTTCTTCTCTCCAAAACGAAACCCTAGTCTCATGGATTCGGAAACTGAGTCGTATGTGGCGTTGAAGAGGTCGAGTAATAGAGTGCATTGACGCTGGTTGATATGAATGTTGTCCTTGAACACCATTAAGGCTCTTATGCTTCCCAACACCTCTCCTATCTCTCGAAGTTGCTCCATTTTACATCCTTTCAAATCAATGGAATTAAAAAATTTAGTACAAATCCTCTCGAGATTTTAGACACAACTAGTTGGTTGATTAACAAAAAAATAAAATAAAATGATAACTATATGTATTTTTGGCAATTATTATTTGTTTGATTTACTTAAATCGGGTTGTTAACAAACGCGCATTACAGCTTTATCTTCATCCACACGAAGCACATTGAAGACCAATTTAGAACTTTAACCAAACAAAAGGAAAAGAAAAAAAAACGATTTGGTTCTTTAAATGGCAAAAACATTACACAAGCTACTAACAACGGTCATATGTATGCGTGTATAACAAAAAGAAGTATATATTTGTAACTAGAAATATAGCTGAATAAATAGTATTTGATTACTTAAATTAGAACATTAGATATAAATCAAACCCTCGTATAGTTCTCATGGTTTTGAGATTTTTTTTGGATTTTTAACAATAAATATCCCAAATAAGTTTATTTCGAACAAAAACCCTAAATATTTACCGTAAAAGCCTCCGAACTAATTTTATTTAATGAATTAGACCCTCTATCTACATATCGGTCGACATTTTACCCAATACCCAAACCTGTATCCGAATCCGATCCGAAAAATCCGAACTGAAATCCAAACCGAAGTAGTAAAATACTCGAACGGGTATTGAATTAGGAGAGATTGGATATCCGAATCTGAACGGGTAATTTCCGAACCCGAATGAATATCTGAATATAACCGAACATATATATTTTCAGAATTTTTCATCAATAGGTTGCATATTTAAAATAATTTTTTAAAAACCTGCTATTTCTGGATAGTTTTTATTTTTATAGAGAACTATTGTACATTTGGGATTGTGACTTAGAAATAAGGATAACAATAATTTTTACGAAAACTGATATTTTTGGAAAGTTTTCATTTATATAGAGAACTATTGTAGATTTGGGATTGTGACTTTGAAATTAGGATAACAAGAATTTTTGTTGATAGATGAGTATTCTTTCACATTTTTTCATCAATATATTATATTTTCAATAATTTTTACAGAAACTGCTATTTTTGGAAAATTTTCATTTCTATAGAGAACTATTGTAGATTCGAGATTGTAACTTTTGAAATTAGGATACATAGAATTTTTGTTGATAAATGAGTATTTTTTCAGAATTTTTCATCAATAGGTTGCATTTTTTAAATATTTTTTTAAAAGCCTTATATTTTTGGATATTTTTCATTTTTATAGAGCACTATTGTAGATTTGGGATTGTAACTTAGAAATAAGGTTAACAAGAAGTTTTATTTATAGATGAGTATTCTTTCAGAATTTTTCATCAATATGTTTCATTTTTTCAATAATTATTTAAGAACCTGCTATTTTTGGAGAATTTTCATTTTTATACAGAACTAGTGTAGAGTTGGGATTGTGAACATAGAAATTAATATAAAAAAAATTTTGTTAATGGATGAGTATTCTTTTGGAATTTTTCTTCGATAGGTTACATTTTTTAAATAATTTTTAAAAAACCTCTTATTTTTGGAAAATATTCATCTTTATAGAGAAATATTGTAGATTTGGGATTGTGACCTAGAAATAAGGATAACAAAAATTTGGTTTGATTGATGAGTATTGTTTCAAAAAAAATTCATCAATAGGTTATTTTTCAATAATATTTACCAAAACTACTACTTTGGAAAGTTTTCATTTCTATAGAAAACTATTGTAGATTTGGGATTGTGACTTTGTAATTAGGATAACAAAAAATTTTGTTGATAGATGAGTATTATTTCGGAATTTTTCATCAATAGTTTGCATTTTTTTCTATAATTTTTACGAAAGTTACTATTTTTAGAAATTTTTTATTTCTATAGAGAACTATTGTAGATTTGAGATTGTGAATTTGAAATTAGGATAACTAGAATTGTCGTTGATAGATGAGTATTCTTTCAGAAATTTTCATCAATAGGTTCCATTTTTAAAATAATTTTTTTAAACCTGCCATTTATTGGATAGTTTTCATTTTTATAAAGAACTATTGAAGATTTGAAATTGTTACTTAGAAATAAGGATAACAATAATTTTTAGAAAAACTGCTATTTTTGCAAAATTTTCATTTCTATAGAAAACTATTGTAGATTTGAGATTGTGACTTTGAAATTATGATAACAAGAATTTTTGTTGATAGATGATTCCTTCACATTTTTTCATCAATAGGCTATATATTCAATAATTTTTACAGAAACTGTTATTTTTGGAACATTTTTATTTCTATAGAGAACTATTGTAGATCCAGGATTGAGACTTTAAAATTAGGATAACTAGAATTTTTGTTGATGAATGAGTATTTTTTCAGAATTTTTCATCATTAGGTCGTATTTTTTAAATATTTTTTTAAGAACCTTCTATTTTTGGAATTTTTTCATTTTTATGGAGAACTATTGTAGATTTGGGATCGTGACTTAGAAATAAGGTTAACAAGAATTATAGAGCATTTACCGAAAACTCAATTTCGTAGGTGTTAACCATTAGATTTAGAAAAAATTAAAAAAATATAACAATTTTTTTATTGCATTGTTGCATCTTGCACTTGCACTGACATAGGATGATGGTCAAAGAGGTTTGAAATTTTTTTTGTGTATGTTTTATGGAATAATTGCATCCTGAAGTGACATAGGATGATGGTCAAAGATGTTTAGAATATTTTATATGTCCGTTTTTCTAGAGGATAGAGATGTCATAGTGGTAAGTCCACTCATTTGGGCAATTTATGAAGTTTTATTAAATTAATTGTTAAAAAATTAAAGACAGTACTCACGTACCTTGAAAAAGAGTTTAGAATACATTAATACAAATGTATAATGTGGTTGAAAATTTTTAAACAACACTAAAAAGCGTAAACTTCATTATATAAGGAAATTACCAAAAACTCAGTTTCGAAAGGGTTGTTAACCTTCAGATTTTGAAAACAAAAGTAAAAAAATATGACAATCTTGTTTTATTGCATAAGTGAATCCTGAACTGAAATAGTATGATGGCTAAAGAGTTTTGAAATCTTTTTTGTGTCCATATCTTTAGAGAATATATATTTTATAGTGGCTAGTCTCCTGATTTAAACATTATATAATTTTTTTTTTAATTAATTGTTAAAAAATTAGAGTGATGTCTACGTATCATGAAAGAGAGTTTATCATATATTATTACAAATTTAGAATGTAGTTAGAAAAATTTAAGCAACACTAAAGGGTGTAAACTTCAATAAATAGAACATTTACCGAAAAAAACTCAATTTCGTAGGGAGTTAACCTTCCGATTTTGAGAATAAAAATCAAAAATATGAAAATATTATTTTATTGCATAGTTTCATCTTGCACTGATATAGGATGATAGTCAAAGATGTTTGGAATCTTTTTGTGCTCGTTTCTTTAGAGAATAGAGATTTCATAGTTTTAGTCCACTAATTTGGGCAATATATGAAGTTTTATTAAATTAATTGTTTATAAATTAGAGAGGATAGTAATGTACCATGAAATAGTGTGTAGAATATATTTAGACAAATGTAGAATTTGGTTAGAAAATTTTAAACAACAATAAAGAGTGTAAACTTCATTTATAGATAATTTACCGACAACCCAATTTCGTAGGGGTGTTAACCTTTAGATTTTGAGAAAAAAAATCAAAAATATGACAAACTTGTTTTATTGCATAGTTGCATCCTGCACTGACAAATGATGATGGTCAAAAAGATTTGAAATATATATTTGTGTCCGTTTCTCTGAAGAATAAATATTTATAACGGTTATTCCAGTGATTTAAGCAGTATAAAAGTTTTATAAAATTAATTGTTAAAATATTAGAGCGACGTCTATTACCATAAAATATAGTTTAGCATACATAATGTATAATTTGGTTAGAAATTTTTAAACAACACTAAAGAAAGTAAACTTAAATATATATAGCACTTACCGAAAAACTAAATTTCGTTGGGGTTAACCTTCAAATTTTGATAAAAAAATCAAAAATATGAAAATCTTTTTTATGGAATAACTGAATCCTAAAGTGACATAGGATTATGGTCAAAGAGGTTTGGAATCTAGTGGACCCACAGGATGTGAAGGACTAATCAAACGGGTGGGATCAGGATCTTCTATCTCTGTATGGAATGATCATTGGCTTCCAACCACTCGCCCGAGACCAGCAAATAAAAACCAACACAATCTTTACCCTGACCTCACAGTGGCTTCTCTTATAGACCCCACTTTGGGAATTTGGAACTCGCAGGCACTTCAGGCTCTAGTGGACCCACAGGATGTAAAAATTATCGAGAGTATACGACTGAGTGGATATCAGTTGGAGGACAAAGATGGATGGCATTTCACAACAAATGGGAAATACAAGGTTAAATCGGGATATCAGGTAGAACGAGTTTACCCGGATAGAGCAAAACCACCAGCATTTTTTGGACCTACGGTCGATGGTTTGAAATCATTCTGCTGGAAAGTCAGGTGTCCACCAAAGCTTAAACATTTTCTCTGGCAGTTGGTGACAGGGTGTATAGCGGTTAAGAAAAATTTACAAGCGAGAGGGATAACTGGCGATATATGTTGTACAAGGTGCGGAGCTGAGGAGGAATCGATAAATCATGTGTTTTTCGAATGTCCTCCAGCACTTCAGGTTTGGGCTCTCTCAAAGATACCATCAAATCCAACTATATTTCCCACACAATCCCTTTTTGCAAATATGGATCATCTTTTCTGGAGAGTTTTTCCGCAGTTAGATGATCATCAGTTTGCATGGATACTATGGTATATCTGGAAAGGAAAGAATAGTAAGGTCTTTAGTAATCTGGATATTGATCATAGGGATACGCTCAAATTGGCGGAAACAGAATCAACCCTTTGGGCTAAGCCCAACTAGTGAATGAACAGAGGATTGTCCCACAAGAAGAGATTAGGTCTTCACTGTTAAATCCAGGACGATGGTGTTTCACAGATGGTTCCTGGAAAGAGAAAGATACTTTCTCCGGCCAGGGTTGGCACATCACTTTAGAAGGCTTCGCTGGGTTGCTGGGGGCGAGGAATGTTCGGGCTAGCCTTTCTCCTCTCCATGCGGAGATGGAAGCATTACTCTGGGCTATGGAATGTATGAGGAATTTACGTCAATCTCAAGTTACGTTTGCAACGGATTGTTCTCAATTGGTGAAGCTGGTTTCGGAACCAGAAGAGTGGCCAGCTTTTGCAAGTTATTTGGAAGACATCAAAAATCTGAGAGCAAGTTTCCTCCAATCAGAGATCGTTCATGTACCAAGAGCGCATAATACAAAGGCGGATAGCCTAGCACGCAGTGTTAGGATTCAGCCGTCTTTCGTCGTTCATATGGATCAATATCTTCCGGCTTGGTTTACAGAGTCTGTATGAGTTTGTAAAGTTGACGACAAAAAAAAAACAGGTTTGGAATCTTTATTGTGTCATTTTCTCTAGAGAATAGAGATTTCATGTTAGTCCACTGATTTAAACAATATATGAAGTTTTATTAAATTAATAGTTGAAAAATTAAAGCCAATACTCATGTGCCATGAAAAAGATTATATAATAAATTAATACAAATTTAAAATATGGTTTGAAATTTTTAAACAACACTAAACAGAGAAAACTTCATTATATAAAGCATTTACCGAAAATCAAATTTTATAGGAGTGTTAACCTTCAGATTTTGAGAAAAAACAAAAAATATGACAATATTGTTTTGTTGCATAATTGCATCCTGCACAGACATAGGATGATGGTCAAAAAGGTTTGAAATATTTTTTGTGTCCGTTTTTCTAGAGAATAGATATTTATAGTGGTTAGTCCAATGATTTAAGCAGTATACAAATCTTATATATTAAAACAGAAGTCATAACTTTGATTCATGTGTAATTTTTTTTAAAAATGAACAAAATAGATATATTCCTAGAAAGTCATGTTACATTTAATATATAATCTTATCATTTAAATTTTGGGCCTACCAGAAATTTTTATTGGGCTATCAATAATTGGATTAAATAATAGATGATCCATTGTATTTATAGATAGTATAAATTAAATAAATATAATTTAATGTTGTAATATTATATCTCTATATGCTAAATATTTAAATATTTGTCGATGTTAACTTTTAAAATTATAAAGAATTTTTTTAAATAACAAAAATCATATTATCTAACAATGATTAATCTTTACTACTTTAAACCAATGAAGCGAAAAGACTAATCTTTTAAAAATTTTATAAATTTGTGAAATGTTACAATATATTTGAATACGACAATAAAAAAATATTTTACTAATCTTTATATATATAGTTAAGATTTTAATAATGAAATAATAATCCGAAAATATATATATAGAAAAATATACAAATACATGTGAAAGTTTGAAACAATCTATCTAATGAAAAATTATAGAGTAAACTTATTATGTTTTAAAAATTGATAGACACATATATATTATAATATATACCAATTTAGAAATGACAAAATATTTATATAAAAATAAATTAAAACAAAAACCCGCGCGGTTGCACGGATCGAGATCTAGTCTTTATTAAATTAACTGTTAAAAAAATTGGAGCGAATTCTATGTACGAAGAAAGAGATTTATAATACATTATTAAAAAATTAGAATGTAGTTAGAAAATTTTAAGCAACACAAAATAGTGTAAACATCAATATAAAGAGCACTTACCGAAAAACTTAATTTCGTAGGGGTTGTTAACCTTCAGATTTTGAGAAAAATAAAAAACATGCAAAATCTTGCTTTATTGCATAGTTTCATCATGCACTGGCATAAGAATATTTTCAAAGAAGTTTGGAATTTTTGTGTGTTTGTTTCTCTAGAAAATAGAGATTTCATAGTGGTTAGTCCACTGATTTAGGGAATATATGAAGTTTTATTTAATTAACATTTAAAATTTGAGACAATACTAATGTATCATGAAAGAGAGTTTAGAATACATTAATACCAATGTATAATGTGGTTATAAATTTTTAAACACCACTAAAGAGTGTAAACTTCATTATATAGAGCATTTAACGAAGACTCAATCTCATAGGGGTTAACTTTCAGATTTTGAAAAAAATTCAAAAAATATCGCAAGCTTGTTTTTTTGCATAAGTGCATCCTGAAATTACATAAGATGATGGTCACAGAGGTTTGACTGAAGTTCTTTTTTTTTTGTGTCATTTCTCTTCTAAAGAATATATATTTCATAGTGGTTAGTGCACTGAAGTTCTATTAAATTAACTGTAAAACAATTAGAGATGATACTCATGTACATTAATACAAATATAGAATGTGGTTAGAAATTTTTAAACAACACTTAAGAGTGTAAACTTCATTTATAGAGAATTTATTAAGACAAATGTACAATGTGGTTAAAAAATTTTAAACAACAATAAAAAGCGTGAACTTCATTTATAGATAATTTACCGACAACCCAATTTCGTAGGGGTGTTAACATTTAGAAATAAAGAAAAAATCAAAAATATGAAAAACTTGTTTTATTACATAGTTGCATCATGCACTGACAAATGATGATGGTCAAAAAGATTTGAAATATTTTTTGTGTCCGTTTTTCTGAAGAATAGATATTTATTATGGCTAGTCCACTGATTTAAACAGTAAAAAGTTTTATAAAATTAATTTAAAAGATATTTTAGCATACATAATGTATAATGTGGTTAGAAATTTTTTAAACAACACTAAAGAGTGTAAAATTAAATATATAGAGCACTTACCGAATAATTAAATTTCACAGGGGTTGTTAACCTTCAAATTGTGATAAAAATAAAAAAATGAAAATCTTGCTTTATGGAATAACTGCATCCTAAAGTGACATAAGATTAAGGTCAAAGAGGTTTGAAATCTTTATTGGGCCATTTTCACTAGAGAATAGAGATTTCATGTTAGTTCACTGATTTAGACAATATATGAAGTTTTATTAAATTAATAGTTGAAAAATTAAAGCCAATACTCATGTACCATGAAAAAAATTATATAATACATTAATACAAATTTATAATGTGGTTAGAAATTTTTAAACAACACTAAACATAGAAAACTTCATTATATAAAGCATTTACCGAAAATCAAATTCTGTATGAGTGTTAACCCTTAGATTTTGAGAAAAACTTGAAAATTATGACAATATTGTTTTATTGCATAATTGCATCATGCACTGGCATAGGATGATTGTCAAAAAGGTTTGAAATTTTTTCTGTGTCTGTTTCTCTAGAAAATATATTTATAGTGGTTAGTCCAATGATTTAAGCAGTATATAGATTTTTATTAAATTAATTGTTAAAAAAATTGGGGGGATGTCTATGTACCATAAAAGAGATTTAGAATACATTATTACAAATGTAGAATGTAGCTAGAAAATTTTAAGCAACACTAAATAGTGTAAACATAAATATAAAGAGCACTTACCGAAAAATTTAATTTCGTAGGAATTAACCTTCAGATTTTGAGAAAAATCAAAATATGAAAATCTTGTTTTATTGCTTAGTTGCATCTGCACTGACATAGGAATATTTTCAAAGAAATTTAGAATTTTTTTTGTGTTTGTTTCTCCAGAGAATATAGATTTCATAGTGGTTAGTCCATTGATTTAGACAATATATGAAGTTTTATTTAATTAACATTTAAAATTTAAAATAATACTAATGTACTATGAAAGAGAGTTTAGAATACATTAGCTTTTTAGGTCAGTCGCTATCTTCTTCGTCTTTCATGGTCTTTTTGGTGGCATTTTGAATGACTTATACTTATGCACCGACAATATCCTACATTTTTGTTTCTTGTCTTTCACTATAACATTTCATTTATTTTAATTTATTTGTCTTAGATTTTTGGGAGCATGGGCTTAAACCACTTCATATATTTATCATAAGAGATCGGTTCGATTTGGATTAAAAAGCATGTAATTTTTTTTAAAAATATCAAATTGTATTGCATATAGTGTAGAATTTTAAGCAAATATAACTCATCTATTTGTATAGCTTATTTGAAGTACTAATTTTGTAAATTTAAGATTTTTTCATAATGTTTAAAGGAAGTTAAGTAAAATGACGCATATTTATTGTGTTATTACTATAATAGTTCATATTTTTGAAGAAATTATTATAATGCTTTCTCATCGAAATTGCATTTTACGTAGTTATAACAAAAAAACTGAATTATAAAGTGCCCTTAGGAAATTAACATTTTCCTATTAATAATTTTCAATGGCATTCTTGTGAATAATAAAAAAAAGGGCAAGGTTTTTGTATTTTTTTTGTTTAGAAATGTTTTAGTATAGTAGTTACAAAAGCGTATGAGTTAGTATAGTAATTATATGTATGATTTGAGTTACTAAAAGAAATTTCTCTTTTTAATATTTTTTTAGATTTTTAATGCAAAAACCTTTAGCTAAGTTTGGTTAGGGTAAAAAAAATTAAGCTATAGATTACTGATAACTCCAGGTTTTTTCTTAGTGTTGTAGATAGAAAGTCTAATTTCTTAAATAAAGTGGAATAGTTTTAAGATTTTTTACGTTAAATACTTAACTAAAGTCTTTTTACGTTAAATATTTAATTTAAAGTTTTTTTTCCAAAATAAACTTAGTCAGGAGTTTTATTGTTAAGCAACCCACATAGTTTCTTAGACAGTTATTATTATAAAATTACAGTAGAGTTGTACTAAAGATTTGACTAATTTGGATTAGACTCATAAACAGATCAAAATCTCCGGCCCATGAGAGCAAAACCCGTTCATCAAAGTAGAAGTTTTCATAAACTTTTTCAATTCTGTCGTCACAGCTGCTTAACTATTATAAAAAAAAAGCTATCATGTTTTCCATTTAATATCACTCTACAATGGAAACCTCTGATGCTGGGTCAGATTTCAGATTTCAAATCTTTTAGTACAAGAGTTGTACAAACATTTGTAGAAGAGGTGGACAAACATTTCAAAAAACACTTTGGATGCGCTCTTCAGCAGAGAAGATATCATTAAAAATGTTGTTAAGGTGAGTCTCAATACATCTATTTCAGATAACGGTGGCTACACAAAGTCACGGTTGTGGGTATAACTTTTGAAAAGTCTGCCAAACTATCTCTAGTCATTTCAAAACAGTCTGAAAGGAATTGCTGCCACAACTCTTCAGCTGTCTTTATCCCACAGTTCAAGGAGGATATGCTTCAAACTCTATAATCTCCATATACTATTGCGCTGGTACTATTGTGCTTGAGTGGTTTGAAGCATGAGTCATTATATCAAGAGTTTGATGTGGCCAAAACGCATGAGTCATTATATCAAAATTCTCTCTTAATTTATTTTCTCAAGAAATTTTATATTATCTAACCAGTTTGTAATATTTTGGACTTTTGCATTTTAAGACAATTTATTATCAGATACTGTTTATGTGGTGAAATAGCCTTCTTAATGATACTAGTTAAGATTGTTATGTCTAATTTGATCTTTGATCCAGTATAGGGGTTACTCTAGCTTTACAATCTTATTTGGTTAATATTTCTATGTTAATTAAAGTGAGGGAATATGCTTGTTAGTTTAATACTCCCTCTGTTTCTAAATAATGCATGTTTTAGATTTTTTCACAAATATTAAGAAAAATTTAATATTCAACTATCAATGCATTAATTTTTAAAATTATAACAACTTCCCATAAATTTATACCAATAGCAATTCAACAAATCCAAAATTGTCAATTAACATATCTAGAAGTTTACAATTCATTATTGAAAATACATAAAAAAATCTAAAACATTAATCTCTTATAAACAAGTAAAAAGTGGTAGAAGATACATTATTTAGAAAGAGATGGAGTACTAGTTTCTTTATTCTACTATGGAATATTCCAATATCCACAGTGAATGTAAAAACATGGAGTTATTCTTTAGTTTTCAGTAACTTTAACCTTTTGATTAATTTACCAATAGAGCCGCCCGACTAATTTTGTAATATTTAGCTAACAATTTTGGTAATTAATTAGTTTCAGTGGGGGCGGCTGCCCCCTTCCTGCCCAACATAGATCTGCCCCTGCTAGTATTGAATGGTATAGTATCCTAGTGGTGCTGGTGCGTACTATTTGTTCTGTTGTGAGGTTTTTAACTTGTGTATGTAATAAATGAAATATTATCTATTGAAAATATATATTATAATTGGGATTATGTATTAGTTGGGGGAGTTTGATATGTACGTAATGGAGGATTAGTTAAGCTTTTATTTTTTGAAGACCTGGATTAGTTAAGCTAATTATTCGATTTTTCTAGAACCATATTTTGTTGTTCGCCCCATACGTCACACATGCATGCCACCATGCCTATCTTTTCTCAATAATCATTAAATGTACTAAATGTTGAACATTCTATTACGGATAATATATAACTAGTTATGTATGTTTTTTTTTGACAAAACTAGTTATGTATGTTAACTGAATTCTTTTTAAAATATAATTTCCCTTGGCCAATATATGGTGGGTGGTGAAAACATGGAGAACACTCTCAAGACCAAGCCCGTCTAAGCAACTATATCGACAAGCTGGTTCGGAAATTTTCGCGGCTCTGGAAATGGACGATTTGACGAATCCTTGCGATTTGGTTTGCAAATAGATGAGATGATCTACAAGTTATGTTTTTAGTCTAAGTTAGAAATCTCATTTTAAACAAAGTTGCATCTTTTGAAAAAACGTTTTTTCGAGTTGAATAAATTTAACACACTCAAAAAAATACTTTCAACTTTTTGTTTGATTAAAGAGTTTTCCATGAATTAATAAAATTGAGAAAGTGTACAAGGGATCAAATAAGAACCACATAAACTAAGATATACACAAAATTCCAGCATGAACTATTTTTATGAAAAAGGTTTCGAGTGCGCCAACATTGAACAAGCTATTAGCTTAAAGTCCAGCAGTCAAAATACCCCCAAGAAATCGAAGCCGGTTTGTTGCATTTTGTCTTTCACCGAAAACAGCTACAAGAAAAGATTAATTTACTAACGCATATATATATATACTAGTTTACACCATCTTATGTACAAAAGTTCCCTTCAAATTCCAAACAAACAAATAAAAATTCTAGTACCATCGACGATATATACTCAAAACATATCATCAAAATCGGTTTAAACAAATGAACTCGCCCCGCATTATCAAGGAAAAAAAGAACATATCCCATCTAATCCAAATGATATATCTTAGACGACTAAGATATATGCTCTGGTTCTTATTCTTCTTCCTCATCATAGATCTGTCCATCTCTTTCACATTTTTCCAGTTATATTATATTATTATACATGTTTTTTTCAACATATAACGCAAGCGTTAGGGTTCTCTTCCATGCTTGGGGCGTAGTAATAAGTTGTTAAATGAGGATTATATGCTTTATATGCCTTCACAAGCTCCGACACATGATCTGGTGGTGGCGGTTGTGGCTGAGGCTGTGGCTGCGGTTGATCTTTCTTCTCTCCTTCCTTCTTATCACTGCCTTCTTTCTTTTCTTCTTCTTTCTTTGGCGCTTCTCCTTCCTTTTTCCCTTCTTCCTTTGGAGCTTCCCCTTCTTTCTTCGGCTGCTCGCCACCACCTTCCTTCTTTGGCTCTTCCTTCTTCTCCTTTTCTGGCTCTTTGGCAGGTCCAACTAGTATGATATCAGTCATCGGCCAATACTTTCTTAGCTTACTTACTACATTTATTGGATCCACGGTTCCGATCACGGTTAGTTTCTTCTCCTTCATATCCATTGCAATCGAATCGATTCCTATGAAAATAAAAACAAGAAATTCAAAGTTGTAATTCTTCCTCTTATAGACACGTAAGTTTTTTCCTATTAATATATAAGTAACCGCATTTTTGACAAAATAACAATAAGGAAAGTAAAACACTGTTATTAAACATACAGAAAAATCTTTGACTTCATCTTTTTAATCTAGTTTGATGGGCACGTATTTCAAAGAAGCTATAGTGGCCCTAGATATGATTTGATTCCTAAGAAAACAAACAATGAATTTCACAAATAAACAATAATTGAAATATCGTGCAACTTTTTACCGTACCATCACTGTTCCAAAAGAGAGACACCACTGTCAGAACAGCTCGTGATTGATGAAAATAAAATTTTAAACATTTTTCTCTTGTTTATCTACGTGTGTGCCCCCACCAAGCAAATCAGAAACAAACCGGAACAAGTGGACCGGAAATCCATGGTTAATTAGTTGGTCTAGTTACATGGAAGTGAGAATTATATAGAGAACCGTAATGTGTACCCTTAAGAATTTATTTTCTGAGAAAAAATGATTGGTGAAGATGGATTGATTACCTGGGAGAGTAGAAACTGTTTTAAGGGCCTTGTGTTTTGCCTTATCATCATGCAGATCCAACTTTAACACAATTTTCTGAAAATTGTCACAAAAAGACAAAACAATTTGTGTGGGAGTCAGTGAAATAAATAGCTAAAGCCTTGAGGGCATAAAGATTAAGTAGTCTTCTTTTATTTAAATCATGCTGTAACTAAAAAGCATTGAATCACCAAGAACAACACAGAGTCAAAAAGGAACAAACATGAGATTTGAAGTTTTAAAGAATATGTATGAAGAAAAAAAAACTAGTGATGAGTGGTGTGCATACACACACATAGGGACATGCATGTGTATGTGTGTGAACATAATAGAGAACCAGACTTTTGCAAAAGCAGAGCATGCTCATCATTCATTTTATTATGGATTTTATTTGATTTATTTTTCTGTAATTAATAGCAACTTAGCAAACTAGACAGATAACCAAGGATAAAATAATAAGATTAGTGGTAATTTGGAGGTAGTTCTTTTATAATCTCCAGAAGAAGCAGATCACATGTAAAAATGATACACACATATGTGCGGCGAGAAAGAAGAAGGAATCAAGTAAAGCAAAAAAGGAATATATATTTATACAGTAAATAGCGAATAACAGAGAAAAGCTTTGTTACTTTAAGATTTCAAGATGAAACAAGGAATCTAAACTCATTATTCTCTCATAGATATTCGAATCCTATGAATCAAATCTTGCCCATATGCGTCGAGAGAGAGGGATGTACCTTCATTGCAGAGAGAGGGAGAGAGATGCAAAAGAAGATTGTCTATGAGATTTAAGAGAGAAAACTGAGAATGAAATAATTAGAAACTTTTGAAGAAACGATAAGAGAGATTGGACGCTCTGATCGTTTTTATTTTTAAAAAAGCATAAATACTGACAAATAGTGGAGATTAAGAGAGAAAGAAAGATGCATGCAGAGGGACGGATAGATCTCATTCTTTGTTTTATCATTCATGCGCGTGAGATAAGGTAAGGCGCATGTTGTGATTACGTCTGCAAGTGCTACCCAGCGTCATCTTACTTTCCATCCTTTGGTGTTTGGTCTGTGTTGTTTCCTTTTTTCTGACCCCTTGAAATCCATCTCTCACCTTATCCACGTCATTTTTCTTTTTATACCGATTCCTAACTCGAATTTAAATATATATTGCTGCGATTCCATAATTTTTTGTCTTTTGGGACGAGAATAAGTTTGTCTTTTTATAAAAATGGTACCGAGAGACAAATTTCAAGATTTGTTTCTAATAAGGCTATTTGTTTGTATATTCAGCTTGTTTTAAACTATATTTTGGGTTTCTTGGTAAAATGCAAGGAAGAAGAAGGAAAACAACTTTTATTAACAATGTATATTTCACTCAAATTGTCAGAATTCCTTTTGAGTTTATGTATTACAATTATATGATTGATTTTTTTCTTTCTTAGGTTTTATATATTCGTAGTGGTCTAATAATAATTGAGTCTTCACTATACAACCATCAGTTTCCCAATCCCACACGAATTTGATTCCCTAAATAGACTAATAAATATTCTCAGAGCCAAAAATATAATATAATAAAATAATATAAATACGTGTGTAGTGGAAAACAGCTGCAAATTCCACGTATTTGCCACGTATATTAATTGATCTTCTCATTTTTAATATTTTACGTCCACGAAATATATACAGGTAGAGGTTTTTATGTTTTTTATAAAATTCTAACAAAAAAATTGCATTGGATTCATGGATTGGGTTTAGGTTGCGCGTAAGCACACGCAGTGTCTGCGAATGAAGAACGAGACGTGATGAGATTTGTGGTTTGGGCCACATAGAGTGGAATGTGGGCCCTGCTACTCTGATGTTTTAGACAATTTTGTCATAAATCTATTTATTACTTTAAAAAAGGCGGCTTCTATTCAAGTGACTCTAAGGGCAACATCCCGTCGGTTCTTTCCTCTTCAGCATTTTATTTGGACCGTTATTATTTTATTAGTAAACACAATTTGACTGACGTACATTGGCCAATTTTTATTATTTTATGGCAAACTTTATACAAAAACACTTTGCTGACCAAACTAATATGGTGTTTTGATGGTTTGAATAGTTTAGTTATCAGCCGCTGTAATGGGTTTGTTTGTTTTTGACATTAACATCACGTATACCACGTTAAAACTATCTCGTTAGGTTTTAGTTTACTCCCTCAAAATCCCTTTTGACAACATTAGATAAGGGAGAATAAAGATTTATTAACTAAATATTAAAAAAAGAAACAACGATCTTAACTCGATAACATAGTTGTAGACTATAGACGTATAAACAAATCATATCGTCAGTTAATTAACGCTGTCTATGTATTGTTATAATCCTGCGTCAGCGTAAAACATGATTACGAATTAAATGTTGATTAAAATCTACGAAATGTATTAGTTGAATTCAACCGAGACTAACTAGGAGAATCTAAAATACGGTCGAAATCATACATTCATACTGCATGATGCAATCAAGTGAAGCAAAAATCAACTAGGTGAACTTCCGACACGGATCATGAGTTACGGGCATCCACATGAACTACAACTCTTTTCAATTAAAAGTAAAACGCAATTAATGTTATACTAATCTTTGTGATATCAATACTATTAAAACATGAAGCCCTTTTTTGAGGTGCTCTCATGTTTCAACAATATTTACAAGATTCTGCCACTGAATTATTTTAAGCTATGATTTTAATTAAATTATATATTTTTTGAATTTCCTGTTACTTAAACACTCACATCTTATTTAATTAAAACATAATTAATGTTGCTTATCTTCTTATACTATAAAGAAGAAGTCAATTATCTTCTTTTTTTGCCACCTAAGAAAATAGTGAAAGGAGGTTGCGCCACGTGTCACGTACACTGATCCGCAGCATTTCATTTATTTGGTCGACATATGGGCTTCGATGTGGGCCAACCACTTACGTTATTTTTGAGACGATGAGGTCCAATTCACAAACACAAAAAGCCTAATGTAATCTCTTCTCCTTCTCCAATGATGGTTGTCTACTCGAATACCTTCTCCGGCTTTGCCATAACTGAAACATAACGCTTTTCTACGCCACTGAAACAATACTATTAAGATTCACCATTAACTCTTTCATTCAAGCTCTCATGATTTAGTTGCCTCTTACCTAACTTCGATCGCTAATCCCTAATTTTTTCAACTATAAATATGGATTCAGAAAACTCAGAATCTCACTGCTTCACCTAATATAACCCTTCTGCTTCTGTACGCAAACGCTCAGCAACAATGGTTTCAGCCCATATATATGATTTGAAGTCCGATCGTGCCTTCGGCGTGAGCACGGAACGTTAAGAAAGTAGGGAAGCTGATGGAACTTCACATGCTTCTGCTTGATGATAAGGTTTGACTTCTCTTTTTACATTGATTATGTAGTAAGAAGATTCGACAGATCTTTAGTGATATACGTTTTCTTCTCCTTCCCATGATTGAGGTTATGAGTTTTTGAGCTCTGCATCATGGGTTAGATAAATCTTTTGTATTTGTTTTAACTGTTTAAGAAGCTTTCAGAAGTTCATTCCACAGAATCTATAATTTTCTACCGATTTTGCATGTAAAGTAACTTGCAAAATCTTAACTTCCTTTGTTCTCTATGTATCTTTAATGTTTGATTGATATGTTCGCAGATCAGGCCCTGCAACAACAGACTCCAACATTGAAGAGATTCTCAAGAGGCTCTTGCTGCTAAAAAGACTCCTGAATAGGTGTGTAATGCTCTCAAGAATCAGCATGTTGACTTGGTCTTATTTGCTTATCCCACTCAATTTGATCATTGGTTTTGCTCCAAAAGTTTGGAAGGTCTGTAGATTTTTTTCCCAAGTTACTGACACTTGATTACTGATGTGTTTTTCAATGTTATCAGGATATGTGATTGTTTTACACAGTTATATGCAAAGAACATTACTCGATCCTACTGATAAACAAGAACTTGAAGCTCTGCAACAAGAGGTATACACAAAAAAGAACTCTCTGTGTAGCTTTTTTATTGCATAAAATAATACTAAAGCTCAATATTTGTTGCATCAGATTTAAGCTACTTTCCTCACGGATGAAAATCTGAAAAATTCCACTTACACCACAAGATGATATGAGAGCTGGTATGAGCTAATCAAGAGGAGAAGAGAATTGGCTTCTTCTTTATAGTATAAGATATCAATCAATTACATATGTACATGTTGTATCATAACCAAAATAATAATTATCAACCAACCAATAAAAAATCAGCTGATGTACTTTAAAAGTCACATTGTTTTGTTATTGAACAGTTTTTTAAAAAGAAAACTAAAACATTCTATATAACAAATAATTTACAATATAATAAAAAAATAAAAAAATAAAAATTCAACACATATTTTAGTCATTCCATCTTTCAAATATCAAATAAGTAACATCTTCTTATACTATAAAGAAGAATTTTATTCTCTTCTTGAGAGACCACGTCATTAAATCATGAAACTAGCAGGCGATGCGTGTCCCATACTTCTAAACTCATCGGTTCATTTATTTGAGAATCTATTGATGCAGGCTTTACTATTTTTTGGGGTTTTATGTTTGGCTAAAGGTCCCAACTGGCCAGCCCGATAGGGACCAACCCTAAGAGTCTCACTCCGCAACGCCTCTGAATCATCGCTTCACCTTCTTGTTTCGTCCTTCATAACCACCGATGGTTTTCATCTTCTCTGACTCATATCACTGTATGTCAAAACTCTTATTTACTACAATAATCGTAAACCATACAACCGTTGGACTCCCCTACGGGTTTCACCTTTGTTTTACATTTCAATATTTTGTAATTATAAAAGTCAACTATATATCATAAAAAAAAAATTGAAATAAAAATAACAAAACCGAATAATATATATATCAAAAATAATTTTTAAAAATTGAAAATAAACTAAATATTATTTTTTCCTTTAACTCCCGCCCGTATGACGGGCCTACCCTAGTTTTACATAAAAATCGGCAATGGAATTATTTGGTATAACAAACACGATTTTCCTTAATTCAATATTTGAATCAACCAAACAAATATTCCCTATTGTCGCCGCTTAATAAGTGTTTAACGATATGAATGTATTATAGCTACTTAGAGTCTAACAAAGGATGCAATTTCTTTTCCGGATAGGAGATTCTAGGGTTCTTATGGAGGACAAGGATTCACAAGACAATACTTTATTGGTGTCATAGGTATGTTTTTTTTTTTGTAAAATTTCATTGGTATCATGTGAGGTTTGATTCGCGGATTCTACGAGACTACGAAGGTGGAAAGAATGTACAGATGGCGGTTTTCAGATTATGATGTCTAGAGATAATATGGGTATCAATGAATTGATCCTAAGGGCTGCGAAAGGTTAGATAGTGGCTTATGAAGTATGATTTGTCTTTTACAGATCGGGAATGTTCTTATAGATGAGTGGTATGGATTGCTGAATGTGTTGCTCTTGAAGTCCGGTTTATGAAGCTCACTTAGTTTTGTTTGTGTTGCTTCAAATGTTTGATCTTTATAGGTTGGTCGGAAAATAGGCTATACGAGTCCTGGGAAAACAACCTTGCTATTTCGTTTGTGTTGATGAAGGTATGGTACTCACCTGCCATTGAAAATAGGTCGCTGGTGTTTCCTGACACCGTAGAAGTCGACTCCACCAGCGAAGTAGAACACAGCCGCTTCCTAAGACTAAAGGTACATGCTTTCACTCTTCTTCCTCTCATCGATTAGTCAAAGCCATCTACGTTTAGTTTGATTTTGTCCATTTATACGTCAAGGTGAAAGCTTTTTGTGAAAGGTATTAAGGACGCCTTTAAAGTTTGTAGCTTGGTATATCCTTTGGCTGAGTCTGGGTGTGAGCAATCAAGAATTGTGCTTTAGTAGCTATTGGTAGGTTAAAACGTAGGTCTTAGACCTGAAGATGTGTTTACATGTAGTTCTTGACTTGGATGAGATGTTAATGTGTGCATATGAGACCTCTAGACTTTAGACAATATTTTATGACATGAAATACTATTTTTATAGAACATTAATGAAGATAAAGTATTTGATTATAAAAGTAACCAAAAAATTTAGAACAATGATATATTTACTTCAGTATCAATGATTAAAATAATTATAACTTTGTTTATTTAAATTTATAATCACAAAACTATTCTCTACACCATAAATCATAAACAAATCAAATAGTGTACAATTTTAAAAATTAAATACGGTGGGTCACGCTTAATATACCAAAAATAGTGTACTGTATATATTAGTAGTTTTCATTCCGAAATATTAGCAACATACATTTTTATGTGGTCTAAAGTGAACTATTTTAAGCTTTTAAAAAAAAATTATTATTGAAACTACTAGCAACAACACCTATAACATTGTGCGAACATAATTGTATATTCATACAACCTTATAATAACCATGTTTTATATTTGTACTATTGTAAAGTCTTTAATATACCTTACTCTTATACTTATTTTAGAAATTATTATATCATACTTCTTAACAACTTTATAGCATATTAAACATCTCCATTATTAACTGATGTTTAAACCAGGGGCGGATCCAAGATGATTTTTGGTATGGGGCACATAGCCATTTTCTTATAACTAAAAGCTTAGCATATATCTACTTGAACCAAACTTACACTAATTACTAATGAAAAAAAAAGAATTAGGGTGGGGCACGTGCCACACCCTTTTGTACATTGGGTCCGCCCCTGGTTTAAACAATGGATTTAACAATTTTTACCATCATTTATAAATTAATAGAAAAGAAACATAGTCCCCAAAAAATACAATAATTATTTTATTAAATAAAAGATGACATTGTTTTGAATTACTAATTATAATACAGTCCAGAATGTAGTTTGTATTGGAATTTCTTTCACAATTTCAAACACGGAATATATTTAAAATGTATTTTTTGACGTAAAAACCATATTCTACCCTTTTCATAAATTTAATATCAATAGTTAAACCTTCACATGGTGAAATATTTTCTGTGAAAATCAAACAAGATTTCTACTATGAAAATCACAAGCTTACAAAATATAAAACCATTCAAAAGAATATACTATAGTTTCGAGTAAAACATTAGAGATTATTTTATGAGATGAAAATGTACATGTGTATTTTCTTATAATCTCACATATATTAGGGGGGCCTATTGGAAATGGAATTTGTGTGGAATCTGAAAATTTTTAAAGTTCAAAGATTTTTAAGAGTTTAGTAGATTTGATGAATTCTTGTCATATGTATTGCATAAATTGTCATTGATTATGATTGAATAGCATGAATTTCCATATATGTTTTTCTTTCCAGATTTATCTTTCAATAAAAATATTTAATTTTTTTTATTTCAAGAAATATAGTTATTTGATGTTAAAATAATTTTTTTTATTTTTTAATATTTGAATTTATCTTGTTTGATTTTTGTTTAAAGTTTTATAAGGTCAACCTATCATTTTTTCATGATTCTTGATTATGTTATCTTTATTAATTTTTTTATCTTTAAATTTCTTTTTACAATTATCTTTCACATGACAACAAAAATGTAATACACAACTTTTTGTGTTTGTATAGTTTTGTTTTTTGTTACATAGATTCTAAGAATCTTATGAGTATAGATGATATTTATAAAGTTGAGTGTTATGAGTAAAACTAGAGAGAATTTATGTCCAAATAACAAGAGAGTTTACTATAATTAAAAAATCAATAAAAACTAAACTTTTTGAATAACAAAGGATTTTATATAGAATTTAAAAGTCCATAAACCAATAACAAAGGATTCTAACAAGATTGTAAGAATACATAAACCAATAACAATATAATCTCTAAATTTTATAACTCTTTCAAAATTTAACTACCAATGACCCCCCCCCCCCCCTTAGTATACATTCAGATATATAAAGTTTTTTCAACCAAAATCTACGGTGTTTGCATATATTCAAGGGTGGTAATTAATGTTTTTTTTTACATTAGAACATTAGGCAAGGATGGTTCCCGCCGAGAATGGAAAATCATTAGTTTTTTTCTAAGTACATATAAATATTATATAGTGACTATATTTTTTTGTCAAAATAATATAGTGATTATATTTGCGTAATTATACATACATTGTTTATGTTGTCAACAAAAAACATGCTTATTAAAAAAATATCAGTCTCGACGTGCAGATCAAAATATAGAACCAAAATATTTAAAAGTTATTCTAACTTCCCAATAGAATTGAATCAACTAAATATTTTTATCTGAAATATTTAAATTTAGCCAAGTTATCTAATATTTTATCCAAAATATGATTTTCACCCGAATTATTCAAAATTATTTAAAAACCAGGAACCAAACTGAAACCCAATTGAACTCAAAATTTTATCAGCTTCTTAACTATGTTATATGAACCAAATTGAAAAACAAAATAACCAAACTAAAACCAAACCTAAATTCATAAATAAAAATGGTTCCTATATTAAACAAAAAAAAACAAAAACCACAACCAAACTCGAAGTAAACTGAAAAAATCAGTGTTTTGAAACCCAATCCAGAATTAAACCAGATAATTTATCGGGTCACCGAGTTTTTGGGTCAACCAGGTTAACTAATTAATTAATTGTTTATATAATAATATATTAGCTATTGAAAAATATATAAAACATTTTGTTTCTAAAAACATTTAGAAAAATACTTAACCTTCATTTTCTTTATTTTTCTATTTTTATTTCAGATACAAAATATAAGAAAAAATAATGTAGACTATTTAACAATTTTTGTATCAATTTACGAATCGTGACATATAATAAAAAATATATCAAGACTTAATATCATATTAAAATGTCTACTGTGAATAATTAAATTAAACCTTGAATCCAAAATAAGTTGAAATTAAAACATAAAATTATAATAGCTTATCGACAAGGTAAATAAACTAATATCAAATTTCATCAACTAATTTTATAATAGATTCATAATCGTCATGGTCTTACCATCTTTTTATTTTTTTAAACTAAAAAATCTAACTTTTTAATTAGAATACAAAACAGATTCTAATAATGTAATTGAAATAATATTAGAGAAAAATAAGTAAAAATTACGTAGTGGTTCAACCGGTAGCCGGATTCCGGATTTTATCAATTTTTACCGGTTTTTAAATAATGGCTTTTTCCAAAAATCCAAATCGGATTACAAGCCGGTCATCGAGTTTACCGGTTCAACCGCGGATCCGGCCGGGTTTCAAAATACTGCTGAAAACCAAAAAGCATTATGGAGCGGAATCGAAAATTACGTCTGGTCTAATCATATTGAGAACATAAATACGGTTTAATAAATTTGTTAACAAAAAAGATAATCCCGCCCTTTCAAAATCTAGTTACTTTATTATGATTAAGTTCGCATACCTAATTGGATGGTGAAATGACAAGCCCCAAATCTTTTCGGTGTTACAAAAAGAGGAGGAGGAAAAAACATTATAGCTGGCCTATTTAAAGCTGGTCCGATTTATCCGACAAGATCTTAGATCAAACGGTGTCAATTCTTCCAATGGTAGAGCTTCAATGGCTCACAAATGTTCTTTCTCTAATCATCATAGAAAAGTACGTCTAGGGAGAATATAATGGCTATGATTAAAAGTAGCTGGGTACGGTCAATGACCAAGATGAATAAAATGATACTTATTGCTTTACACTATAAATTAGTTTTGAAAAAATATGAACGTGATCTGCTTTTGAAAGATAACAAAACTATATCCATAACTTTTGGCAAATGAATCATCACATACATAATTTAAGCTGCAGTTAGTATGTTTGGTGCAGTGCACAAACCTACTTTATTAGAATTTTTGCTATTCTAAAACACCTTGTATGTTGTAAACTAGTCGGTGTTGGCCACACACACCTATATGTATATATCGACAAATTTTAAACTCTTATTATTAAAATAAAAATGTTAATGGCCCATACCATTTCATTACAACATAGTACTATTTGATCAGCAGTTAACTGAAATTTGTGAATCGTACTTTGTTATACAGTATATCTCTAATCATACGACAACGCTAACTGAAATTTGTGAATCGTACTTTGTTATACAGTATATCTCTAATCATACGACAACGCTAACTACACCATTTACATAATTACATTACTAAACACAGCAACCAGACCCTACACATTTTTTTTATATTTTGTTCTAGCAATTCATTATAGATTATTAAGATGCATGGATCGTAGCAGCTAATAAGATTTATTGCGGCCCAAATCAGAACTTATTAAGCTCAAAATTAGGATTCTGCAGAAGTTGTGGCCCAGTTACCATTCTATTTATCTCTTTTATTAAGATAAAATCATGATCAAACATTTTTTTTTGTAAATTTTTAAATTAAATACACATTTTTATTATACAGAAAAATTCATTCTTCTAATTATTCCTCTAGTTATCAAAAACAACATTATACTATCAAATGTGTTTTTAAACAACGTAATAATTAATTTTATATCCAAACAATATAAAAAATTAGGTCCTATCATTTTAATTATTTTTTATTTATCCTCTGTTAAATTATTTGATTCAAAACCTTAAAATAGTTATAACTGTCTTAAATCTTACTTTTTAATAATTTTTATTTATCTTCTTTTAAATTTTTAAATTGTTCTTATTCTTAAGAACATATAACTATGCAAGATCATGCTTGATTTAAATTAGCATTAGATAGTTGTATACAAATAAAATGTTATAATCAATAAGTTAACTTCAAATAAGTTTTACAATTAAAAATTTAATCAAACAAATTACGTATATTTTATTAAAACTTCACAATAAAATGGGTTGAAATAGTTAAAATATAATTAAATAATAATTTTAAATAATTTTTCTGTTTAATATAGCTACATAGTTTTCAAATACGCTAAAATAAAAATATTAAAATATTACTTATAAAAGAAAAAGCTGATTAACAAAAGAAAAACTGTCACACGTGGCGAGGAGTCTGAATAGTTATCGTGGGGAGGGTAATAATCTTGTCGGTTTCTCCTTTGACCCCTCCGTTTTTACCTCGTCTTCGAGACAAATTTAACTTTGACCTTCTTTTACCTTCCAAAATATCTCAAACCCCAAAAAAAAAGAAAAAAAGAACTCAACCTAAAAACGAAATATTTGTTCTCAAATTCTCTGTTCATCAAAGCCTCGCTTGAATTGGAATTGAATTTTATCACAATCTGAGCATCAAACTGATTCGGAATTCGATTTTCTTGAATTGATCGTTCTGGATGATTTCGAGTGATAACAATCATCAGGATCCTTTGGGTAGACAACCAATTCACACCGCATGAAATCCTCCTCCAGCGTCGCGCCGGCATCGATAACGCTGTCGCAGTCGTCGTGGCTGGAGGTGCGCTTGTTCTACGTCCGCATCGCCCCGTGCGTCGTGGACAGCGTCCCTGACTCTCTCACCCTTCGCCACCCTCGCCGCGAAACCGGCGCTTCCCTCGAGGTCAACGGCGTTCGCATTCCTTCCCCCCAGACGGCGTCTCTTAAGCTCCGCCGCGACAGAGTCGACCGGGAGTCCTCGGAGGCGACTTACGTCAGCACCGAGACCGTGCGCGTCGCCGGATACGTGGATCTCGAGGTCTACGATGGCGAGGATATGGTACTGTGCGGGAATCTAGATAGAATCGAAGGCGCGTGGAGTAACAACGGAACGGTGAGCGATCCCAAGACTGGATGGGGATTGGATTGTTACATGGCTATGGGAGGAAACGGCTCTTCTTCTTCTTCCTACTCTGCGTTTTCCCGGCCGAAGCTAGGCGTGGAGGTTTACATAGCTGGCTGCTGCGGGGGTGTTCCGGTGATCTTGACAAAGACGATTCAGGCGAGTCCAAGGAGGAAGGTGGCTAGGCACGTGACTCTCGACTCTATCCCTGAGGACGATGAAGTTTACAAAGACCACGACGTTGACGTTGTTGCCACTGGTGATGGACGGAAACTACATGTATGCTTCGGATTTACCCCTTTTTTTTCTTTTTTCTGATTGATTGATGATTAGTCCAAGCTTGGTTCTTATCTTGTTTGTTGTTTGATGATTAGATCATGGAAGAATCACAAGTTGTTGATGAGTCTGAAATGAAAATGGGAGATAGTTACTACTACTACCCTGAAGGGATGTACGTGGACGAGGATGGTCAACTCTCTTGGTTCAATGCGGGTGTCAGAGTTGGAGTTGGGATGTGTCTTGGTGTTGGCATTGGTGTTGGATTGCTCATGCGTTCTTATCAAGCTACTACTAGTAACCTTCGTAGGAGGTTCCTCTGATCTGATCTGATCATCACCTACCATCTACTCTAAACCCCACGCAGAGACTATCTCGGGCTCTATGAATGATAATGGTAACTGTGGACTCCGCTGTGGTGTTATAGAAAGGGGATAGAATTTTGGTAGATAGATGTAAAGAGTTCTTTTCGTTTTTCATCGCTTATGTCCTTCTTGTGAGTGTATATGGTCGGCTTTAGTTGCACAAGAGAGAGTTCCCTTTGACTCTTCAGTCAAAATGCTTTTGTTTTCTCAAATCTCTGTGTTATGTTGTTACTTTTGTGTACAAGGAGTTTCATGTTGTTGTGGCTGCCAAATTCTCAATGATTGGATTCAGACCAAATATATATGCCCTTTCTTCCTTTACCCTGAAAAAGAAAATTTTTGTTTTTAGGACCTTTAAAACACCTCCATTGGTTTAGTATCTAAGATGGGGTTCTAAATCAACAAATAAAACTAGTATTTTAGTAAGTTTAATTATGTAACTAAATTTTAATGTTTAAAAGAAACTTAGACTAGTCGCATATTAACATGCGTTATCAACTTATCATATATCTTGAGAACTTTTGTTACTTCTTTTCATAATTTTTTTCTTTTTAATTATTAGTAAGTATCTATGGTTGGAGGTGTTCTAAGTTATGACTATGAATGAATTTACACAAAATAACTTGTTAGCTCATATTTTCAATATTCCTATATCTTACCTTCTCATATAGAAATGGAATATATATACATTTTTTTGTCTATATTTGTTATCTTTTCAATACCTCTAATTCATTTATATACTTTCATAATCGTTTTTGTCACGCATTGTTTACTTATTTTTATAATTTTGAAAAGTAATTCTCATAAATATATATGTAAATTATACTTTTTTCATAAAGCATACTATTTAACTTTACTTTTTAGAATATAAATAGCTTCAGTTTCACTGTTTCAAAAAAAAAGCTTCAGTTTCCAGTAAAAAAGACTGATGCCATTATTTTGTTCATCTTCGGGACCTGTGATCAGCCCATGAGGCCATGATTGAAGTATTCCCATGGCCATGTGTTATGATTCTCAGCTTCTTATCGTGGGGATTGGATTGGGTCTTGGTAATAGAAAGCCCAACACATGTGCTAATTTTCACTTTCTAAAAAAACATGAAAGTAACAATTAGATGGGCCTTAGTATAGAAAGCTACTAAGTGATTTGGAAATTCTAAGAAGTCAATGTACAATAATTATATGATGATTTTGTTATATAAAAAAGTAAGGTAGGGGGTCATTGACTTGTTGGAATATTAATTTATTGTAGTTTATTACATTACTTGGTTGGCATGAATGCATAATTGAATATAGCGATAATGCGTTCACTTTCAGCCCCACCACCTAAACCCTTATTAGGAGGAAACCTAAAATATTTAGAGGCCACACTAAAGATACTTTTTTCCTACAAACAAACAAATAATCAAAGCTTAAGGTCCAGATATAGTCAAAACAGCAAAAGAAAGAGTTCAGAAGTAAATTCGCAGTTCACTATCTATCCCTCCCTTCGTCCGTCATGTCATCATTGGTTAATTACTGAAAAACCACTGGGAAACTACACATGCAATCTTTGACTTAAACGAGAAAGAAGGACAAAATCGTCTTTTCAGCTTACCATCTCTCACTCGCCATCAGACAGAAACTCGAAAGACAGCTCATTCCACACAGACACAGAAACAGATCACTTGAAAGCCTTTGTTTAAATTTTTTTTTGTTTTTAATTCTCGTTGGTTTGTGCTCGACTCTCCTTGTTATCGATTCAACAGTCGACAACAAGCATAGATTCAGACCGGAGTTTCTCGGACTTAATTCGCCGGGAAGTTTGGGTATTTCCCCGGCAAGAAATGCGAGTGAAAGTAAAAGAAAAAGTAGAGTTAGGATGTCGATGTACGATGCTGCTTTCCTCAACACAGAGCTTTCGAAACCGACGTCCATCTTCGGCCTCCGGCTATGGGTCGTTATCGGAATCTTGCTCGGATCTCTAATCGTCATCGCGCTCTTCCTTCTCTCCCTCTGCCTAACCTCTCGCCGCAAAAATCGAAAGCCGAGAGCCGATTTCGCTTCCAAGGAGATAAAAGAGATTGTTCAGGCGCCGGCGCCGGGGGAGATCCAGGTGGATATAGGGAAGACGGAGCACAGAGTGGTGTTCTCAGGTCGGGTGTCGAGTGGAGAGAGTAGAGGAACTGCGAGTGCCAGCGAGACGGCGTCGTTTTCGGGGAGCGGAAACGTTGGACCGGAGGTGTCGCATCTCGGGTGGGGACGGTGGTATACTCTGAGGGAGCTTGAGGCGGCCACGAATGGGCTCTGTGAAGAGAATGTGATCGGAGAAGGTGGTTACGGGATTGTGTATCGTGGAGTTTTAAACGATGGAACTAAAGTCGCCGTCAAGAACTTGCTTAATAACAGGTATCATTACTCTCGAATTACAATCTAAAGTTTGATCCTTTACTCAGTTTCTAAATTAGGATTATTGAATTTATATGTATATAGATTATGTCATGTGTCACATGTGGTTTTGATAGGTAACGTCTATACTAGAATATGCCTTTTGGAATTTGATCTCTATCAATAATTGTAGGATTTTTAAGTTGGTGTGTCTTTTTAACTTACAGGGGACAGGCGGAGAAGGAATTCAAAGTAGAAGTGGAAGTGATTGGTCGTGTACGACACAAGAATCTCGTTAGGCTTTTAGGTTATTGCGTTGAAGGTGCTTACAGGTAACAAATGTTGATGCTGCTCATTCATTTATTCCTCCTATTTTTAAAATAAATAAAAAAAAATTGGGAAGAAAGCAATGTTTGTTGTGATCTAATAATGTGTGAGTTGTCTGTCTCTACGACAACAGGATGCTGGTGTATGACTTTGTGGATAATGGCAATTTGGAGCAATGGATTCACGGTGACGTTGGCGATGTTAGCCCTCTTACTTGGGATATCCGTATCAACATTATACTCGGGATGGCTAAAGGGTAACTTAAATACATTCCACTATGTTTTTTTTCTTTCTTTTTTTTGAAACAGATTCCACTATGTTATTACTCTTTATCTTTGTTAAACAATGTAAACCTTTTGGTATATATAGATTGGCGTACCTACACGAGGGTCTTGAACCAAAAGTGGTTCATCGGGATATAAAATCGAGCAATATATTGCTTGATCGCCAATGGAATGCTAAGGTTTCGGATTTTGGACTTGCTAAGCTCTTGGGTTCCGACAGCAGTTATGTGACCACCCGTGTCATGGGAACCTTCGGGTAAAACTCTCTCTCTCTCTCTCTCTCTCTCCTGTGACGACAATCTCTAGGAATCTGAATCTTTAGGGAATAACTTTGTACTTGTTCAGTTATGTAGCACCGGAGTATGCATGCACCGGGATGTTAAACGAGAAGAGTGACATCTATAGCTTTGGAATATTAATCATGGAGATCATCACTGGTAGAAACCCTGTTGATTATAGTCTCCCTCAAGGAGAGGTTTGTGTTTTTTAGTGGATATCTTAGACCCTCCTTGTTTCTGTTACCTCTTATGTTTTTATCTTTGTTATGTTTGGTTGTAGACGAATCTAGTGGAGTGGCTGAAAACAATGGTAGGAAACCGAAGATCAGAAGAAGTAGTTGATCCCAAAATAGCCGAACCACCATCCTCAAAGGCTCTTAAACGAGTGCTGCTCGTTGCTTTGCGTTGTGTGGATCCTGATGCAAACAAGAGACCTAAAATGGGACATATCATACATATGCTTGAAGCTGAAGACTCACTCTTTCGTGATGTAAACCATTTTTTTCTTATACATTTCTTTACGAGTTAGAAAAATGTCTAAAGGTTAGACAATGTTTTTGCAGGAACGCCGAACAACGAGGGACCGTGGAAGCCGCGATAAGCAAGAGACAACGGCTAGTGAAAGCGGCGAGGGCATCATCAGCATCATAAGATGAAAAAAAAGAGTCACTCAAGTGATTTTGCTTCTCACACGACCATTCTATTTGCATTGATTCTTATTATTATTATTGTGTCAATTACATAGTATTTTCGTTCTTGGGCTCTCGAGTCTTTGCCTTTGCGTTTTTGACGTTTTCCCACAAAGATCATTAAAATCCCAAATGGGTAGTACAAGTGATTCTCGAAGCCCAATTCCCTACATTAATCCTACTACGCTACCCAAGAGCCATGTACAAGAGGTAAAAACACGTGTAACTATCAACCACTTTGGAGATTGTCGATGTGTGTTGATACCCTTCGGTGTATATTGGAGATTGTCCATGTGTGTTAATTCATTAAAGTTCTTAATGCTCTTTTTTATTGTTTTTTGTTTGCTGGTTCTGTCGGTAATTTATTTCTTGTGTCCAACATATACTCCAATTAACACCCAGTGCACTTAATTGTAAGTGAATAAATAAACTTGTGAAAACAACCAGAATCGAACTTAAACTGTTAATTGTAAGTGAATAAACAAATTTATGAAAACAACCAGAATCGAATTAAACGGTTAACCGGAACCTCATGTGTCTCATTTTTTTTTTTTATAGTTTCTGTTGTAGACCAAAAAATAAAATTTCCACCCCACCATTGATAGGTATAGGCTATATAACTTATAGCTATTCGGAATTTGACTCAAAAGTTTTAAAATGTACAATATAAAACGAATTCGAATAAAAAAATGTATACACTCAAAAGTCAAAACTTGGTGTAATGTAAAGTGATGTAATGATGATGAGGAAGAAAAAAGAATATGAATGGGAATGGGCCTGATTCATCTTTTCCTCGTTGGCTTTAAAATGCACATTCTTTTTTTTGACACGCGTGAGATTCGTGGACGGTGAAAGACAATGACACACATAAGTTGACATAACTCGTGTCCATTCCGCACGTATGTACCGGCACGAACTCGGTGAACCTACCAGAACCGAACACGAACCAGCTTCTTTACAACCATCCAATTTGGGGTATCATATCTTTTTATCCCTAGCAAGTAGCAAGCACTTCTAAGTTTTGTTTTATGTTACCTTTTAGTAACTATTGAGACAACTCTATCAAATAGCATTTTTTAAATTTTTATCAGAAATTTGAAAATTTTATTTTTAATTTTTTAAAAATTTGAAATTTTATTTTCAAAATCCCATATTTTAATTCTAAATCTATATAAGTTAATCGTAAAGTATAAATATATTTTTATTTTTTAATAAAATTTCTTCTGATTTTTCTTCCTTAAAATCTATTTTTGTGAAAAGTTTTCTAGAGAATTTTTCTAATTATTGCGTCACTATTACGCGTAATTGTGTATATAGAGGGTTTTTGACACTAACGCTTTTTGACCCATATAGCTTAGTATTTAATTTAATTGTTATATATATATATATATATATCTTACTTAAAACGAAAATCTAATGTCATACTTGAAATGTATCTTTTTTTTAAAGAGCTTGAAATGTATTTGGACAGGTTTTAACCGATCAACACCTTAATTAGAATAGTTAATTATCAAATAGGCTATGAGCAATAAAAGGTAGCATGGTCCTTGGCTTCTTCTTCCTCAAGTCAGAGACTTCTATTATAATTTTATAGTCCATGTAGGCTTATATCCCTACCTTGCCATTGAAACAACATAAATCGTAATCATTTTCCTATAGCTGAACTAAATTGTTTGAGATCGGGAGGATGTACACACGAAGATCTTGATTGTTCATGCATGTATAATATACTTTACCATATAGAATTTTGAGAAGTATATCTTTACATGCGGTAATGTAATTTAGCCACCAGTGGTTCAATACAGATTTGAATCTAGTTGTAATCGAACTAAACAAAATGTTTGGTTTCAAAAACTTGGTTACAATTTATATTTACGTACTACGTGTCACAACTTTCTGTCCAACTTATCGTACGTTGCACATACCGTATATTCTATTTCTTGTTGTGTAAATATGGTATATTCAAATATAAAAAGAAATCGATTGTATTCCTTCATACCCTTTTCTACGCAATCTCGACCTTAAAAAAAACAAATGGATGAAAAATAATGAATGAAAACAAAAAACAAGATCCATGGGGAGAGTCACATGCATGGAGCATGCAACTAGCTTACTTCATCTAATTCCCACTCAAATTTTTCTCTTTATATATATATACTTTCTCTAACCTCCTTCCCTCACAACAAGCTAGCTGATCCTTCCCACTAAAGCGATCATATCTCTTAAAATCATAGGACAGAGAGAGAGGATGGAGATCGTCAAAAGAAATAATGGTGGTTTGAGCCCATCTGCGGGAGAAGAGTTTAATGGTATGATTAAGGGAGTGAGTAAGTTCTTCATGATGGTTGTTTTCCTTGGAACTATCATGCTTTGGATCATGATGCCAACACTTACCTATCGCAACAAGTGGCTTCCTTATATGCGTTTAAAGTTTGGAGCATCAACTTATTTTGGTTCCTCAGGTTTGTAAGATCAAATAAAAAATGGATTTACTACACCAGCCATCAATCATTATTTTACTCTCATTAACTCATATACTTTTCTAGGATCCTCCGATTGTTATAAACATAAATGTCTGTGTTTAGTAATCTTTTCTTTTTAATTGTTTAAAACAATTAATTTTTCTTAATATTCTTCTTTTTGCATTACAGGGACGACACTTTTCATGTATATGTTCCCAATGGTCGTCGTAGCTTGTTTAGGATGTGTCTATCTTCACTTCAAGAAACGAAAGAATCCACACCATATCGTTAGGTATAAAATTCGCCGATTCGGTGTCGACGGAATAATTGTATACCTTTCATCTTCTTCTGACAATTTGTTTCTCTGTATAATAAAGGGAGACGAATGGAGGAGTGTTGAGTGCACTGAGAAAGCCAATGTTAGTGAAGGGACCATTGGGGATCGTCTCAGCGACTGAGATCATGTTCTTGGCTATGTTTGTGGCTCTTCTTCTTTGGAGCTTTATCACTTACTTGCGCAATAACTTTGCCACTATCACTCCTCGATCAGCCGCCGCACATGGCGAATCTTTGTAAGCATTTCTTTCTTCTTTCGCTATCAACCATACAAAATATAATATATGGTTGTGTTATTATTATATCTGATTCGTTTATTTTATGTATATCTGAAAAATATTATTATTATAGAAAATCTATGCCAAAACAAATGAATATAATTATACTGATTACTAAAATACTATTAGTCTATTATATGATGGTTAATTCATGGTTTATCACATGATAAATTTGCATAATAATTTTTTTTTTGCATAATAACTTTACTAAATCATTTTGATCAAATGAAGTTTTAATAGCTCAAGAGAACTATATAGACAGTTTAGTATGTTTCAAAAGTTGAGAAAATTTTGATGAATTAAAGGTGGCAAGCCAAGCTGGAGTCAGCGGCCTTAAGGATAGGGCTGATTGGAAACATATGTTTAGCATTTTTGTTCTTACCGGTGGCACGTGGGTCGTCTTTGCTACCGGCGGTGGGACTAACGTCGGAGTCAAGCATCAAATACCATATTTGGCTCGGCCATATGGTCCTAGCCATTTTCACCGTTCATGGTCTATGTTACGTCATCTATTGGGTGTCTATGCATGAAACCTCTCAGGTATATTTTTGGTTTATTTAAGTAGCAAAGGTTTTTGTTTCAAAACCAGGTTAATATATGGATTCGATTTTGGCTCGGCCTAATATTCCAGTAATTGGGTCCCACCTCTAGATACGAAGACAAAGTCCAAACTAAAGGCATCCTCATTGCTAGGAATTTAATTGCATATCTTAGGTTAGTTTATTAATATAATTAGATTAAGAGATTTTGTTAAGATACTTAATTAAAAATAGAGATTATTGGTAGATACTTTTGTAGTTTCTTAGCTAAATAGTAATATTTTTTTTATTTTGTAAATTTTTTGAGAGGACTTTATAACAAAACATATAACATTAAACATAAGAAAATAACAAAGTTGAACAAAAATTTAAAAAAAAAAGATTACAAAGTTGAAAAAAAAATGCATAAAAGCATCTTTTTATTCAATTCATAGAAACTTAAACATGAAATCTTAATTTTCAAACCCAAATTGATCCCATATATGTTCGATCAAATCAAGTTTTAATTGTCTATGGATTGGTCTACCCCGAACTTTTGCCCGACGATCAAGTGTACTGAAAAGCTCGGTAGGCATCTTGACGCAAAAAGAAATATCCTCATCTTGAAACGTCTCATCTTGAGTCTGTGTACGTCGTTCATCTTCGACAATCATATTATGGAGTATGATACATGCTCTCATAATATTTGTTATCTTAGATTTATCCCATAAATTAGATGGATTTTTAATAACGGCGAATCTAGCTTGCAGGACTCCAAAGGCACGCTCAACATCTTTTCGGACAGATTCTTGGGTTTTAGCAAATAGTGAATGTTTTGGACCCTGTGGTAGTCGGATAGATTGAATAAATGTCGCCCACTCCGGATAAATACCATCCGTGAGATAGTAGGCGAAATCGTACTCCCTTCCGTTGACATTGAAGTTGACTTGCGGAGCTATTCCTTTAATAATGTCATCAAAAACAGGTGATCGATCTAGAATATTAAGATCGTTCATAGTACCTGGAGCTCCAAAAAATGCGTGCCATATCCATAGGTCATAAGAAGCTACGGCCTCCAACACAATTGTTGGTTTATCGGTTCCTCGTGAATACATACCTTTCCAAGCGGTGGGGCAATTCTTCCACTCCCAATGCATACAATCGATGCTTCCAATCATCCCGGGAAATCCACGTTCTTCTCCTTTAGCGAGTAGTCTTTCAAGATCCTCCGCTGTTGGACGTCTTAGGTATTCATCTCCAAACAAGTGGATAATTCCCGCGGTAAATTGGTGCAAGCATTTTCGAGCTGTGGTTTCACCAAGTCTTACATATTCGTCAACTGTATCAGCCCCACCACCATATGCTAATTGACGAATGGCTGCAGTGCATTTTTGGAGCGGTGATAGACTTGACCTTCCGACTGCATCTTGTGTTGGAGCAAAATAAGCTACTTCCGTAGAGAGACGATGCACAATACGCAGGAACAATGACTTGCTCATTCGAAACCGTCGCCGAAATATATTGGGAGGGTATGTAGGAGTTTCAAAAAAATAATCATTCCACAGGTTGATGTGGCCTTCTTCCCGGTTTCTCTCAATAAATATACGTTTTTTACGCTCTTTCGGTTCGGGAAAAGTATCTGGGATTTCTAATAATTCTTCAAAAAGGGATTCAAATTCAACATCATCATCTTTGTGGTAATGATAATGAGAAGAAGAAGCCATTTTTAAAAAAAAATGAATGGGGAGAAAATGTTTGGAAAGAGAGTTCAAGAGAGATGAGTTGTGGTGAAGGTAATGAGAGAAGATGTTATATTTTTATAGCACACAATGTTTCCCTTCTGATATTTTCCCTATAAACTCCCGTGATGTTAATAGTTTTGAAATCTTGTGACACCAGATTTGATAATTTTGTTGTGTTGTTAGTTTCTTCTGACAGTTGTTTGCTTGTTTTGTTGTGTTGTTTCACGTGTTTATATGTTTCTAACTCTGGTGATCACAACACCATACCGACATGAGAGAAGTAAAATACATACAAATACTCTTTATCATATTACACATTTCCGACATGAACAACCATTTCAAACATGACCATCATCCCTAATACATAAGTCCTTATTACAAACCGCAAAGCAACAACCCGACCATTACAGCTAAAATACATAAGCAGTCTACTTAAACATGACCATCATCCCCATTACGACTAAAACAACGACCATGAAAGCAACAACCATTTCAAACCGATTGGTAAACACTGGATTCTTGTTACTTAGCTTAGAAACCATCTCCTCTAGTTTAGCCACCTTCTGCTCAGTCACATAGTCACCCATAAGGGTAAGAGAATCTACCTTTTGAGCCAGTTCGAGGGTGTATAAATCCCTTGCTTTCATCTCTTCCATAACGGCGACATCCCACCACTTCCAAACATGGCAGTCGCCATCATCAACATTTGCGCAGGTGTAGTATAGTCTACCTGGATGATTTCGAGAATGAGAGCTTGCGAGAAGGGGTAGACGACCACAGTAACATATCTGCGGGATTCCAAACTCCACCTGAGGTTGAGGCGGGTAATGAACTTGCTCAGCAATGTTGTCTCTTATTTCTTCTTGATCCCGACGAATAAGATCGGCTGTCTCGTCGTAGCCACTGGATACTGTGTGCCCACCAAACGTATCTGATTGTGATGGCTGACTATAGCTGTAATCAAGTCTCATTGTTACTTAACCTGCAAAAAAAAATTATTAAATATATTAGTAAATTATACACACTGAAGATACAAAGTAAGCAACAGATTGACCATTAAAAAATTTATTTGAACCACAACTGAAGCTTTAGCATAAATATTAGAAGGGAACAGAGTCAACATACAAATTAAGTAAGCAACAGACATGAAGCAACTACTAGAAACATGAAGCAACGAGCATAAACATATTGAACATACAAACAAAGCAACATATAAAACCATAGAACACATTATTTGAACACATCATTCTCAGAAATACTGGAGGAGTAGTTTGTTCTTGACAACATCTTCAGACTCAGTTAGGGGTTCTTTTTTCGAAAGGAGAGTGTCTAGTATAGCCAGCTTTGACAGTTTTTCCTTCATAGCCAAATCCTCCTTCTTGATCTCCCAAATGGTCTTATAATCATCGAGAGCCTTCCCTGAACCATTATTCCTTCTTGCTTTTGCAGCCTTGATCCCTTCAGGCCGTATCTGATGATCATCGACATTGACACTTGAAGATTGTGCGGATTCGTCACCAGTTTTCCTCTTTGCAGGGCCAGTAGCTTTGGGAGTGTTGAGGTTGATCCATTTCTGTTCATACCTCAACACACACCATGCGTGCTCAAGGTTAAATTTAATGTTGTAATCACTATAGAAAATATCATGAGCGGCCTTCAGAACATCATTCTCACCCTGACCACTACTCTGTTGTCTCTCGGCAGCTGCAAAGGCCCCACAAAATTTGTTTGTGAGATCATTGATCTTGTGCCACCTCTGCTTACAGTTGAGATGCATCCTCCTGTCACCACTCGCTTTAGCATGCGGAGTTTCTGCAAAGTATTCTCCAACGCGCTCCCAGAAAGTCCCTCCCTTTTGGTCATTACCAACTATAGTATCCTTAGAAGTGTTTAACCAGGCACTTATTAGAACCTCGTCATCGGCAGGGCTCCATTTTCTTCTCTCCCTACGCTGGGCTGGTGTGTCTTCTTGGGGACTTGGAGCCTCAGATTGTTGTGAACTAAAGGGAGGGATATCTGAAGCTCCAATGTTCATACTAGAAGGAAAACTCTCATAATGAAAGTTTCCCTGTAGAACACTCTCATTTTGACTGTTGAGAAGTCCTACATAGCTAGAGGAATTACTATATGGATGCATCGAATCGATAGATACAAGAACAGAGAAGGGAGTAATAAAGAGAAGCCGGAATGGTTACTTATTTGATGACAGAAGAGAGAAAGAAGATGATGGAGAGTATATGATATAAAAGAGGATGAGTTTCGTTAAATAGGTGAAACTTTAAGTGTAATAAGTTCCAATACTAAAGACTAACCATAAACTACCAATGTCTAATCAAAAGTTATTACACTTTACTACTACAAAGCTTTCAATTTTATAGGTTCATTAAATCAAAACGTGATTTCGTTTGAACTTTCAAACTACCTACACTAAACTAAGAGCAAACAATACGAAGACTTGGTTACAAACAAACTACACTTCGCAAGCATTAAATACACTTCTCAAGCAAATTAATTATCAAGATCAAGCAAACTTGGTTACAAACAGAGTCCAGTTCAATTAAATATAAACCTGAATTTGGTTTCAAACTAAACAACAGTTGGCAAGCATTAACCACCACAGTGAAATGGTACAAAAGCAGAGCTAACATTTAAAACAATAGTCACTCTACCAATCTATTTTGATAGCAATAGCAGACGAGATTCAGATAAGAAATATGAAGACTTATCTATAACAATGTAACAAACGAGGAGATTCAGATAGCAGACGAGATTCAGATAAGATATATTTTCAGCTAGCACACGAGATTCACATAAAAATAAGTATCATATAGCAGACGAGATTCAGAAAAAAATTCAAAGAAAGAGAATCATCGCAAATTCATGATCATCGTAGACGAGATTCTTGCTATATTTATATAGTAAGTCTACCAAATTTTTCAGACACAAATTAATTCAAACCAATCACAAACCCAATCGTATAATCCCACAAAAATTCTTGAATTAAACTACAGAGGAGGAACACGTACCTCGTTTTGGGCTATGCTCGGAGAGGGTTTAGATATCGGCTACCAACGAGAGGAGCTACCACCGACGGGATATCGACAGAGGAGAGGGGGAGAGACGTTTCGATTTCGAGGAGGTGATATCGACAGAGGAGATGGAGTGAGATGGTTTCGATTTCGCCGAGGGGATATCGACAGAGGAGATGGGGTTTGGACGGTTTCGATTTCGCCGAGGGGATATCGACAGAGGAGATGGACTTCTTCTTGTTTCGATTTCGCCGAGGGGATTTCAACGGAGGAGATTGGGTGAGACGGTTTCGATTTCGCCAAGGGGATATCGACAGAGGAGATGGAGTCTGACGGTTTCGATTTCGCCGAGGGGATATCGACAGAGGAGATGGGGTTTAGACGGTTTCGATTTCGCCGAGAGGATTTACACAGAGAACATGCACAGAGGCGGTTTCGATTTCGACGGATTACAGCTATGGCGATTGAATCGCCGACGAGCTCGAAACAAGAAGAAGTCGAAAATGAAAACACCGAACACGAATTTCTCTTCCTCTAACCCTACACCCACTCATTTTCTGCCACCTGCCCCTTAAGGACGGAGAAATAAACTTCTTAATTAAGAAGTTCTTCGGTCCGTTTGTAATATTTTCACCTATTTTACATTAATTTTTCGACCCAAAATAAGAAGAAATGGGCTTTACATACGGGCGATAATCATGCCCTAAATAGACCATGCCCGGTCAACGTCACTCCGAATAGAGCACCTTCCATACAATTAAGTTCTTTTTATAATCATAATTAAATAGTACTTTTATTTAAATGACGTTTTGGAATTTTTTTTAGTTTTAATATAGCTGACAGTAAATTACTGAAAACAATGCAAAATAAGTGACAAAATAGTATATTTACCTATATTTAGGTTAGTTTAAATGCTTTACAAGACATGATCTCAATTAATAAAGAATGATAGAAAAGGAATTATACTAAGTGTTTTAATTTGTGCGAAATCTCTACAACGCTGCGAGGGAGTATTATATTGCCGTCAAATGTTTAAGATTGGGTCTTCACAGGGGATGAATGTTAAGCAATTAATATTCGTTGATACAAAAAAAAAAAATAATGAAGCTCGCATTTCAAGGTGGAAACTTTAGGATAAGTGTTCATCCTAAGAAAATCGTATACGACTTTTACGATCTGATTAATGTGATAATTTAATGTCATTTTTATGTGCCTTTTATAAACGCTGACAAAAAAAGTGTCTTTTATAAACCGAAAGAATCTCATTGAAGTCTACGATAAATCCAGTGAATTTTTTTGTCAACCTTGTACGTATTTCATTTCACTTTATACTTGGTAGTAAATAATAAAACTGCAGTGGAATTAATTAATGGCGCAGATGCTCATGTGGGATACAAAAGATATCTCGAATTTAGCGGGAGAGATATCACTAGTGGCCGGACTTCTGATGTGGGCCACCGCATTTCCGGCGATGAGGAGGAGATTCTTTGAAGTCTTCTTCTACACTCACTATCTCTACATCGTCTTCATGCTTTTCTTCGTCCTCCACGTCGGCATAACATTTTCATTCATCGCTTTACCTGGCTTCTACATCTTCATGGTCGACCGTTTCCTTAGGTTTCTTCAGTCACGTGACAACATCCGTGTCCTCTCTGCTCGGATTCTCCCTTCCCACACAATCGAGCTCACTTTCTCCAAAAACCCTAGTGAGTTCTCAAAATTTTATAATTGTGATTCAAATAGTTTATAAATAAGCTATAATATTCTTTGTTAAAAACAGGGTTGGTTTATAGTCCGACGAGCATATTGTTTGTGAACATACCGAGCATTTCGAAGTTGCAATGGCATCCATTTACGATTACTTCAAGCAGCAAACTCGAACCAGAGAAGCTAAGTGTTGTGATCAAGAGCGAAGGAAAATGGTCAACTAAGCTTTATCAGAGGCTTTCTTCTTCTGCTCAGATCGACCACCTCGCTGTTTCTGTCGAGGGTCCTTACGGTCCTGCTTCCACTGATTTCTTAAGGTATACTATCTCAAAGACACAATAATAGTTTGATTGCTTGGGTCTCAAGAAACAATTGATATATCAACTCAACGTTATTTTTGTTTTCTTGGGGGTGGTCTAGGCATGAAGCTCTGGTTATGGTGAGCGGAGGAAGCGGGGTAACTCCATTTATCTCGGTCATCCGTGATATGATCGCAACAAGCCAAAACCAAAAATGCAAAATCCCCAAAATCACTCTGATTTGCGCTTTTAAGAACTCTTCAGAAATATCCATGCTTGATCTTGTCTTGCCATTATCCGGTCTCCAAACACAACTATCATCGGACATAAACATCAAAATCGAAGCCTTCATAACCCGAGAGAAAGAACCAAGAAGCGAATCTCCCACGGAGAAAATCAAAACTCTATGGTTTAAACCAAGTCTTTCAGACCAGCCCATCTCATCAATCCTCGGACCAAACTCATGGCTATGGCTCGGCGGAACTCTCTCATCCTCGTTCTTGATCTTCTTGATAATTATCGGTATCATCACTAGGTATTACATTTACCCGATCGACCACAACACCAACAAGTTCTACTCACTGACTTCAAAAAACATCATATACATCTTAGTCATCTGTGTGAGCATCATGGCGACTTCAAGTGCAGCTATGTTTTGGAACAAGAAGAACAAGTACGGAAACATCGAAAATAAACAGGTTCAGAACGTCGACGTTCCGTCTCCAACATCTTCTCCGACCTCATGTGGTAACAATTCCTTGAGAGAAATCGAAAGTTCCCCACAAGAATCTCTCGTGCAATGCACCAACCTGCATTACGGAGAAAGACCTAACCTCACGAGTAATATTATACATTACCCTTTCTCCATTTCTATCTATACGTATACGAGTATTTTTTTTTTTTAAATTCTAATCAGGTGTTTGTCCGTTTATATGAACAGAACTTCTACTTGACGTGGAAGGTTCGAGTGTAGGAGTTCTTGTGTGTGGTCCAAAGAAGATGAGACAAAATGTTGCGGAGATATGTTCCTCTGGTTTGGCTAAGAATCTCCATTTTGAATCTATCAGTTTCAGCTGGTGAGGGCTTATTATGTAGTACACACACTGTTTTCATCTTTTGTGGAAGCTGCTTGCATCGCAAGTTAATAAGGGGGGGTCCTGTGACTTGACCTATCTTTCTGTGCTTGTTACATTTGACTTTTTCTGGTTTTTGTTTTGCTCCCACCCTCCCGAAGTTACGAGACCCTTTTGTTTGTAATCCTTACGTACGTTTCTTTATGTTACAAACTCGGTCACGAATCGGGGCATGTAGCTTTTGTAAATTGTAAATGGTGACAAAATAATAAAATCTTTTTGAGTCATAAAATATGGTTCTACCGATCTGTCTCTATTTCTACGATGTGGAGATCCCGTGTTGAATGCCTACTTTGTCAAAGAAATTTGAAATCTTCTTATAATTTAATAACTTCCTCTACATTCATGATCGCTACTCATTTTCTTACAAACCAAAATTCTAAAACGCATTACTACTAAAAAAAGTTTATATATTTTCTATGGAAAGAGAAAAGATAATCGGTTCCACAACAACACAACTTCTTTCCACATTAAGATTCAAACAGATCGAACAATGCATCAAAGAGATCATCCTAATTTGCATATATCGGAATGCTTTCAAGAATTTGCTATCTCATTAATTATCAAATCCATGCATTTAATTATGTGAGATTTTCTCAGTGAGTGATTATACAAGGAATAAAATCGAAGGCAAAAGAAAGGAGTAGAATTATAGTATGATATAAAAAACTCTATGTTTGTATTTTAACAAAATAAGAACTAGTTCGACACGCAAAGATTCGTGTACAAAGAGACATTGACACTCATCCGCGTGCGAAAGTCACACTCCAGAGGAGCTCAATGATTATTCAACTTCCCATTATTTGGTAATACTAACCCAAAGTATTTGTGTTTCAAAAAAAAAAAAAAACCCAAAGTATTTAGATTGCTGCACCTTTTTTTTCCTGAACATTATTTATTGCAGTTATTGACCTTTTGTTTTGTTTTTGTTATCTCAAGTATCACATTTATCCTATTTTTTCTGTTCTAACAACAGCGACATATTAACATTTTCAGTGTATAGACTGTAGTTATGCATGTGTTGGATGTAGTGCATCTTACTGGGAAAAATGTGAGAGTAATTGGTTACTGCGAATTTACAATCCATAGCAACATCAATGTTTTGTTCCTTGGATGATAAACTCTCTAATAAAAAAATCTAATAAAAATTAATATAATGTAGTATTATTTTATTTAGGAAAGCATAATACAATAATAAATCTAATAAAATTTACTTATTTTAGAAAATTAATACAATTTGTTATTTTTATTATTATTATTATTATTATTATCTTTAAGTAAACGAGTATACTTTAATATAATATGGATCAAATGAAATTTAATATGTGGTGGCCATTATTTTTAAAATAATTTAAGTTTAACAGAAAAGTATAATTTATGAAAAAAGAAAAACTAAACGTTAGAATCCAGCGTTCCCAATATGAAACCAGGAAAAATGGCACTTGACATTTAGGATTTTTCCAAGAGTCAGCTTTATTTTCTCTCTCTCTTGTTGGCATAAAGTTTCCAGGAAGTTCGGTTTATTCCCTGATCTCTAAGTGCTGACGAGCAGATTGCGCACCAATTGAAAGTCCGAACTAGCGTGCATACTATCTCCTTTCGGAGGGGACCTGCCACTAGACACTAGTCTACCACACGCTAGAGTCTAGCCAACACCATTTTAAAATCAGTAATAAAAGGAAAATGTAGTTTAAAAATTAATTATAAAAATATTTAAAATTTGCGTTTATATAGGCATATATATGGGTTTAGTCATCCATTAGCCATTGCAAACTCCATATATATATCGCTTTGTTTTTTTCTTTCTTATCTTTTGTAATTTAATATCTTGTAACATGGGATTAGGAGAAATGAGTAAGGACGTGACTATGAAGGTGACGATTAAGCTCTTAGCGATGGCGATTCTTGGGGGGACTATGGTGATTTGGATCATGATGCCAACTTCTACTTACAAGAAGATCTGGTTAACATCCATGCGTGCCAAGCTCGGCAAAACGACTACTTTCGGGAAACCAGGTTTCTCATGTTGGATATTCTAAATCTAATTTCCAGTTAGTTTATATGAATATCAAATATGTTTATATATATATAATTGGTTTTCTTTTAATTAGGAGTGAATCTTCTGGTTTATATGTTCCCGATGATTCTGCTGGCTTTTCTCGGATGTATCTACCTTCACTTGAAGAAGAAAACTAGTGTTGACCAATTTCACAGGTAATTAAACACTTAAACTATCAACTGATTATTTTAATTAACCACATGTTATTATTTTCTTTCCTTTCTGTAAATTAAAAGTGGGTTGGAGAGGAAGAAGAGAGACAAGTTCGGTGCATTGAGAAAACCATTGTTAGTGAAGGGACCATTAGGGATAGTGACAGTGACCGAGGTTATGTTCTTGACGATGTTCATGATTCTTCTTCTTTGGAGCTTAACCAATTACTTTTATTATACTTTTGTCACCATCACTCCTCAATCAGCAGCAGTCCACGGAGATAAAATGTAAGATTTATAAATGTTTTTTTGGCGATTAACGTAATTATCTTGTATACATAGCTAAAAGATACATTCACAATATCGTTTATAATTGATCATGTAGATTCAGTCACCACTTTTGCTTTAGTGATTAAATGAATAGTATGCTTTCCTCATACTATTATGATAAGAAATAATTTAAAAAGTTTTTAAAAGGAACTGTATTTGTGGGTCTTCAATTTAGTGTGTTACTTTAGTCAAAAGTTCAATATGAAACTCAAATAAATAATTAATACAATTGACTGACCCATAATTCTCTGAACCACTCATATCATATCTTTCAACAATTTGGCCTTTTATTAAACATTATTATGAGATACAAAATTCAACATTAACGTGTAGTTGCTAACAAGCTATCTGACAAACATTTTCTTCACAATGTGTTTGCATATGACAGAAAACTGAAAAGATGGGAAGCAAGACTGGATTCAATATCAGTACGGTTAGGTGTAGCCGGGAACATATGCTTGGCGTTCTTGTTCTACCCGGTGGCTCGCGGCTCGTCGCTGCTGGCTGCAGTTGGGCTAACGTCAGAGTCAAGCATCAAGTACCATATATGGCTCGGCCACTTGGTCATGACCTTAGTCACCAGCCATGGCGTTTGTTACGTTATCTATTGGATATCCACAAATCAAGTCTATCAAGTAAGCTATTATATCTATATATAATTTTGGGGATTTTATTTTTATTTTTTTTTAATTTTGGGGATTTAAAGGTTTATATCATTTTTCTTACTTTATTTATAGTGGATTTCAAAAATTGTTTGTGTGAATAGATGTTGGAGTGGGATAGGACGGCTATCTCGAATTTAGCCGGGGAGATAGCTTTAGTGGCCGGACTCCTGATGTGGGCCACCACATTTTCGGCAATAAGAAGGAGAATCTTCGAAGTCTTCTACTACACTCACCACCTCTACATCATCTTCATGCTCTTCTTTGTCTTCCACGTTGGCATCTCTTACTCGTTGATCTCTTTACCCGGTTTCTACATCTTCATCGTCGATCGTTTCTTGAGACTGATCCAGTCGCATAACAATGTCAAGCTAGTCTCTGCTCGTGTCCTTCCTTGTGACACCGTCGAGCTCACTTTCTCCAAAAACCCTAGTGAGTTTTTACAATCATCCCCCTGGTTTAAATTATTCAGTTGATTATCCATTCAAGAACCATATGCTTATTAATATTAATTACAGTGCTGATGTACAGCCCGACGAGTATATTGTTCGTGAACATACCGAGTATTTCCAAGCTTCAGTGGCATCCATTTACGATAACTTCTAGTAGTAAACTCGAACCAGAGAAGCTAGGTGTTGTGATAAAGGGCCAAGGCAAATGGTCCACTAAGCTTTACCAGATGCTTTCTTCTTCTGATCAGATCGACCGCCTCACTGTTTCCGTTGAAGGACCATACGGCCCTACTTCCACTGACTTCTTACGGTAGTTACAAACACAGATAAGTTCAACATTAGGTTTGTTTGCATGAAAAGTAACATTGATTTTTTTTTTCATTTAGACATGACTCTCTAGTTATGGTGAGTGGAGGTAGTGGGATTACACCGTTCATATCCATAATCCGAGACCTAATCTATTTAAGCTCAACTAGCACTTGTCAAATCCCCAAAATGACGCTAATCTGTGCGTTTAAGCACTCCTCTGACCTCTCCATGCTCGACCTAATCTTACCCATCTCCAGTGAGATCTCCTCGTTTTTAGATATACAGATCAAAGCCTTCGTCACCCGAGAGACAGAATCAACTCACAACAAGAACATCATCAAACCTCTCTGTTTCAAACCATATGTCTCAGACAACCCCATCTCACCTATACTTGGACCCAACTCATGGCTCTGTCTCGCCACCATCCTCTCTTCTTCATTCATGATCTTTATTATCATCATCGGAATTATCACGAGATATCACATTTACCCAATTGATCAAGGCTTGAATAAGTACACATCGGCTTATAAATCTATCATCTACCTTCTAGCAATCTCCGTTAGCGTGGTGGCTACGTCTTCAATCGTTGTGTTTTCTAACAAAAAGCAGTACTGTACAAAAAATGACCAAGTCGTCGAAGGTTTGTCTCCATTGGTGACGGAAAGCTCTCCACAACAGTTGCTGTCACAATCCACCAGCATTCATTACGGAGAAAGGCCTAATCTTAACAGTAAGTTTATTTAAGATTTTTATTATATAACATTTTTATACATGTATTTTAAGTTTTCTAAGTTGTCACTCAGTTCATTGTGTGAAAGCAGAGCTTCTAGTAGGTTTAAAAGGTTCAAGCGTGGGAGTTCTTGTGTGTGGTCCGAGGAAGATGAGGCAAGAGGTTGCAAAGATATGCTCCTTTCGTTCGCCTGAGAATCTTCAGTTTGAATCTATTAGCTTCAGCTGGTGAATGATTTTAATTGATATCGATATTATGTAACAGTTGTTTTGCTTGCAAAAATAAGTAAGAGTGGTTTAGATAGTACTAGATACTTTTGAGGATATGCACATCAACTTTCACCTGATAACAAATATGTCACGATCACCTTAGGATTTATAGTCTTTTTTTAACGAAAAAAGATCATTCTAACCTGAGAATTTACAGTTTAACTGATTTGTAATGGCATAATTTCGTTGTTTTTTTTGTCATCCGGAAAATTCATTAGTCGGAAGAAATTATCCCAAAGTACATTAACAAAGCCACGATTAAGGGTGTCAATTCGGGCAGGTCCGGCCCGGCCCAAACCCGCTAAGCCCGTTAATATTTGAGCCCGGTTCGACCTGGTCCGTCCCTTATAGGCTATAGGGTTTTTCTGGTTTTTTTTTTGCTTTTCGAAAAACAATTTGTCATTGTCACTTCCATCATTTTAAAACATGTGGATTTTCATTAAAAAGTAGTTTTTAAAAATATAAAGTGAATTTAAACCTTTTTTATCATTTACTTTTTTCGTATTCTTTAAAAATATATTATAAATAAGCCAAATTTAATAAAATTTAAATAATCAAATATAAATTAAAACTAATTATATAAGAGAACAAAATTTATGATAAAATTGATCAAATGTTTCATACTTTGGATTTTTTAAAAAAATATGTTGTACATAAAAGAAGAAGGTATATTTGCAAAATTTAAAATGTGACATTTGTAGTGATCAAATAATAAAGTGAATTAATAAGTTTTATATTTGCTTTATTAGAGTTTGGATAAAAATATTAAAATAATGTTAATACTACTAATGGTATTGATTGTTAATATTTAAGCTAAAGTATTAAATTTCAAGTTTTCGGGCCGGCTTTATATCAAACGGACTTAGGCCCAAGATACCCAAAGTCCAAATGGGTTTAACCCGAAAGTCCCGATTTTTTTTGGGCTTATAAAACTAAACTCAAACCCGATAATTTTTAGGGCTCTACGGGCTCGGACTGCGGACTTCGACTCTAATTGACATGTCTAGCCACGAAAACCCATATAAAGGGAAAGATTCAAGAAGTGTTCATCTCAAAACACTTGCCCAGCTGATAAACGGAGAGGAGATGAATGGTGAAATCCCACTGAATAGTATTGACATGCCATTCATGTTGTAAGCTCCCCAAGTCGATAAAAAAAAAAATATATATATATATATATAATATATATGCTTAGGGAAAATTAATCAAATTAAACTTAAGAAATCCTTAACACCCAAATTGCATGTTCCATGCATGTTTCGTAATATATATATATCTTATTATCCTTTTGGCCCTTTCTCTAAATCATAAAAACAAGGTAAAATGACACAATGATATATCAGTATATGAAGCAGTTAAATGATGTTGAAACAAGACTAAATAAAAAGAAACAATACGACCAGTTACAGTCTTGGAGAGTAACAAAAGTCAGCAAAACCCTTTTGTGTTTTTGACTTTCATACGACCAGTTACAGTCTTGGAGAGTAACAAAAGTCAGCAAAACCCTTTTGTGTTTTTGACTTTCATCCTATTTTATGACATGTCTTGTTACTTAATATTCCTCTTCCATGTCCCATTTTATTTTTCAGTCTATGGTTAATATTTGAGTATTTTCATCAGTAAATAAAATCCAAGATAAAGAAGCATTAAAAGGAGAAACCAAAAAGTCAAAACAGTGACACAAGAAGTGTTTCTAGTTGGCTTAACGAGGGGAGAAACTCAGAGAAGTGTTTTCCTAAAGTAAATACTAGTCTAGGTCTCGAGCTGCTTACCAAATCCTCAAACAGATAAACCCAAAACGAGGAATTTTGTTAAAAGTAAAAGCTCTCTTCTGGACCAAATGTATACGTGTGAGTTCTCACGTCTAGCTAACTTACAGATTTTATTTATATCATGTAGTATAATATAAAATGTACCAACTTTTTTTTTGAAACAAACTAAAATATACATAAAATATTTTTCATAGAGTAATCGATAAAACCCGTCAAACCAGTAACCAAACCCAGCTAGAAAAAACGTCAAACCAGTAGACCAAATCCAACTAGAAAAAAAATTAACTAGATCAGAATAAATTTATTTAAATATTAGCATTTCTTCAGTTTAAAATTCCTTTGAATTTGTAAAACAAACCAAATATTTTCAAACTGAAACAACTAAATAAACGAAACCAAAAAGTGAAGATATCATTTGTAGCTGTACCTATAAAAGATATTAGATCTTAAAACCTATCTCAGTAGCAAACCAAACATGTGTTAACGTTTAGCCCTGATCTTCTACATTTTTTAAAAAAAGTAGACGATTTTTTCTTCTTTTTCTCTACCATCTTTTTGTGCCTTATGTTCTCAACTAATCCCATTTAATTCACCACACAGCTACATTAGACATACGATCTATAAATGGTCATTAGATGAAACTATTCCTTTCGCTGCAAAATTAGGTACTAGCAAAGCATAAAACACACCACTTTACCACTTCTTGATATCCAAAACTGAAAAACCCTCTCATTATACACATAAATAGCTATAACTCAACGAGAACCGCGATATCATAATGAGTGTTTGAATCTGATAGTTACGAGTGAGAAGATTGTAAATAAGTGAGAGAAGCTCCTTTCCTCCCTATAAATTTCCCCGGAAAGTTCATTCATTCCCATCCTAACTTCATCTTTTCACTTCTCATCTCAATCACCACATTCATATTAATCAAAGAGCTATATGGAAATATCCAATGTGATGCTTCTTGTAGCGATCGTTGCAGCGTATTGGTTATGGTACAAGAGGATCTCACGGTGGCTAAAAGGTCCACGTGTGTGGCCTGTATTCGGCAGTCTCCCTGGTCTGATAGAGCAGCGTGACAGGATGCATGAATGGATCACCGAGAACCTCCGTGCGTGCGGCGGTACTTACCAGACTTGTATCTGTGCAGTGCCTTTCTTGGCAAAGAAGCAAGGCCTCGTGACTGTCACGTGTGACCCGAGGAATCTTGAACACATGCTCAAGACCCGGTTTGATAATTATCCTAAAGGTCCAACGTGGCAATCCGTCTTCCACGACCTTCTCGGTCAAGGTATTTTCAACTCCGACGGTGACATTTGGCTATTCCAACGCAAAACCGCTGCTCTTGAATTCACAACAAGGTAATCTAATACACCAAATTAACCGTTCTGTTTAATACTAATTTTTTTAAGTCATCATGCATTGATATTGACCAAATCCTATTCCTTCAGTTACTATTCCTTCATTTAGTCAATTCTTTTGATATATTTCTCTCCGGTTCACCACCAGGAAAAACAAGTTAACAACCCCATTTGTTTAATCTTTGGTTTTGCGTTAATATAAATATTTGAACTAATCCCTCAGCCTCAGGGTTGCTTTCACGGTTTTAATATACATATCATCAAATCAAATGGAACCTTTAGTTATCTTCGGTTTACTAATGTAATAATACTCAGTTTGGTAATGTAAACTTATCATGCAGAACGTTGCGGCAAGCCATGGGAAGGTGGGTAAACCGAGGAATTAAGCTCCGGTTCTGTCCAATTCTTGAATCAGCTCAAGCCAAAGCCGAGCCGATTGATCTCCAGGACTTGATACTCCGGCTCACATTTGATAACATTTGCGGGTTGGCTTTCGGAAAGGACACGAAAACCTGCGCGCCGGGGCTGCCTGAGAACAGTTTTGCGACGGCTTTCGACCGAGCCACCGAAGCATCGCTCCAAAGGTTTATTTTGCCGGAGTTTCTGTGGAAGCTGAAGAAATGGCTTGGACTGGGCCTAGAAGTCAGTTTGAGCCGAAGCTTGGAAGAAATGGATGGATATTTAGCCAAGGTCATTAATACACGTAAGCAGGAACTGATGAGTCAGCAAGAGAGTGGACACGACGATCTCCTCTCGCGTTTCATGATGAAGAAGAAAGAAGCGTACAGCGACACTTTCCTCCAACACGTGGTGCTTAACTTCATCCTAGCTGGACGTGACACGTCATCAGTTGCGCTGAGCTGGTTCTTCTGGCTCATCACGATGCATCCGACCGTCGAGGAACAAATCGTCCGCGAGATCTGCTCCGTTCTGATCGAGACACGTGGCACTGAGAACAACGCCGCGTCTTGGACGGAGGAGCCGTTAGGTTTTGACGAGATCGACCGACTAGTTTACCTGAAGGCGGCGCTCTCGGAGACGCTCAGGCTCTACCCGTCGGTGCCGGAAGATTCGAAGCACGTGGAGAACGACGACGTTTTACCTGACGGGACTTTCGTGCCGGCGGGATCTTCCGTGAGTTACTCGATATACGCGGCGGGGAGGATGAAGTCGACGTGGGGAGAAGATTGTCTCGAGTTTATCCCGGAGAGATGGATCTCCCCCATCGACGGCAAATTCATCAACCACGATCAATATCGATTCGTGGCATTCAACGCAGGACCAAGGATCTGCCTCGGAAAAGATCTTGCATATCTTCAGATGAAGACCATCGCGGCGGCGGTGCTTCTACGTCACCGGATCACGGTGGTTCCGGGACACAGAGTGCAGCAGAAGATGTCTTTGACGCTTTTTATGAAGAATGGGCTTCTGGTTAATCTGCATAAGAGGGATCTCGAAGGAACCATAAAGAGTCTAGTGGTGGCGAAGGGTGACGGTGTCGTCAGCGGCAAATGTGACGGCGTCGCTGTTTGATGGATGACCGTAAGCAATAGAAGTTACGTTGGCTTAAAGCTGATTACGTCTCTGATTTATAAACACATTTTTTTTATTCCAAAGAAGAAAAAAAAAACATGTTGGACAGAAATACGATTAATGGTTTTAAATTTGTTCAATATGAAACTGTAAGCATATACATTTCAATAATATTTTTCTGGCTTTGTTTTGTTTATGTAAATTTTTGAAATTTTATTTCATATATGAATGTATTGTACTCTCTATAATCTTTCGAACTAGCTCTCTCGTTTCTTCATTTACTATACTCATGCATCAAAAACAAGGCTCCGAATATTGGTTTTATAAGGTTTGCATGCATATATTTGGAGCAACTTTTAAAAAAACTTTTTTTGGCGTCCAATTAGAGATCAGTTTCTTAACATTGCATGGGAAAAGTTACCATATACTATATGTCCAGTCACTTGTATATTAATATTATCCAAGTATTTGTTTGCTAAAAGTAGTATCCACATTCCAAAGTCATCAAGAAAAAAATGATCATAAGCAAACTACAAATGGGAAACGACTGAGCCACAATCTTTACCGGACTTTGTTTGTTTTTCTTTCATATTCGAAAGGGGATATATTTTATAGTATACTACTAATTAATCATTCAAAAAAGATGAGGGGAAAATACTAAAATCATTAAATGTAATTCATTATCCAATGCATGTTCAACGAAAGTTTTTCCTCCAACAATCCATTAAAAAGTAGAAAGCCGTAACTAGCTGGATTTATCATCCTTTGTCTTCTTGATAGACTCAACCTTCCCGTCGTTGCCTCCAAGCAAAAGATACTTATCCTTCCTTGTAAGTTCAGTGCACTCGAACCCCAATACTCCACCAATCACCTTCTGAACGTAATTAGCCACCTCGATTGGAGTTTTACCGCCGCCGTTTACCGTCATTTCTTCAGGCAAACGGTCCAAGAAAGTGGCCTCGTAGCTAGGTCTTGGGTTCATGAAGAAGAAGTAAGGATCCCAGAATTTTACACCTCTGACTGTCGTTCCATTGAACATCCCTTGCTTACAGTTCATGGCCACAGGTACGATCCGGTCGCTTAGCTCTGCAAATAGAGCACTGAATCGCAGCAGATACGGTTCTCTACAAGTCGTGCCTTCAGGGCAGATCACCAAATCACCTGTCGCAAATATAGTAAAACACTTATAGAGATGCTCTCTTTTCTACTTTTATATAGACGAAAGTTATCTTATTCTACGCATGAATATGATTAAATATTCAGACTAGACCAAATGTGATAAAAATGAGACCAGTTATGTATCCAAAAAGTGAGAGATACTCTGTTTCTGATATTTATGAAGTAGTTGTTATATTATCTTTTTCAAACCAATTTTCTAGTAAAGATTCAGAGTCACTCTGCCTATAGTAATAAGGACTGCTGTTACAAATACCTTTCTCTAGGAGTTTTCTCATGCGGGCAGCATCGGCGGCACGGTCTCGGGTCAGAGCGACGGCAGGGATGGGAGAGAGCATCCGGGAGAGGCGAGAGACACTATAAGTGACGCATGAGATCTTACGGCCGAGAGCAATGGCGATGATGATGGGGTCAAGAGCAGTACGGTGGTTAAGGACGTAGAGGTTTCCGGGAGTGCCGGGGGAAGGAGGAGGGGGACGGTGGCCGCGGATAGTGAGGTGAATACCGAGGATCTCGTAAGTGTAACGAACGAAGCGTTCAGGTAGAGGAAGGTTGAAGTAGACGCGGAAGATGGAAAGCATGAAGCCGAAAGGAAGCCAAAGGTAAATGATTAAGGCGTTTAAAGGCGTCGGACGTTGGACTAGCCGGCCGTCGTGGAAGATTATGCGGTTCTTGAGACGCTCTATGGGGACTGTTGTGGCTGATTTGGTCTCATGCACCATGTAACCTTCCTGTTACAATTAAAATAAGCAACTCGTTACCAATCATTTAAAAGATTCAAAAGTTTCACTATTATAGTAAGAAATATGGTAAAATACTGAAAGTTTCAGGGTATATGAGAAAAAAAAAGAAAAAAAATGTTGACATATGGGATCGGTCATTAAATGGACCATCCAACTTACGTGGGGATGGTAGTTGGTGATAGGTTTAAAGCATTTATGAAAACTACTACTTCTATCATATTCTATCTACCTACTTTTTGTAAGTTGAATTTTATTACATTCATTTATTGAATTCACATATACGTATGATTACAAGTTTTTTTTGTATGCTAAATCAGTTTTTCAAAAACATTAGAAGAATACTTAATCTAATTGTTTCCATGCAGACATACACATACAAAGTAAATAAATCATCTGGACGTAAATGGATCATGTGAAGGCTGTTAATGTTAAAAAAAAGGGGGTGGATGGACAAATTATTGTATAATCTATCCCACTAGCTAGATCATGTGAACCCTTAACGCGGCATTAATATAGGTCCTACTGCATTTATTTAAAGTACTTAAATTCTTTGATTACGAAAGGTTTTTGAAGTATCAGACACTCAACTTAATTAACTAGGCCACCTAAATCGGGTGTTTAAACGATTCAAGAAACGTAAAATAAGCTTGGAAAAGGAGATAATACGCACCTTGCAAATGGACATGAAGTCGTGATCGGAGGTGCGGTCACCAAGGCCAAGATCTGGTGATTCGTCTCCAAACTCCTTTAAGATGGCTAATCTTTTCAAATCGCCAACAAGAACACCAGGCTTCTTCACAAACCCAGTGGCTTTCATCGTTTTAGGATTCACTTCGATCTCTGTTCCTAAAACTTTGTCTCCTCCCAAGTAATCCTTCACGAAAGGCTCAACCATCACTATGGGGTTCGCAGTGACCACCACTTTCCTCTTGCATTTATCAAACACCTCGAAACTGTCCTTCCTCACATCCGCCGCGTAGAACCGTGGAAGAACGGCGCGAGAGACGAGTTCGATGTCGCGGATTTTGATGCCGGCGAAGGAGATGTAGATGAGGATTTGGATGCCGAGAGCTTCGGAGACGAAGAGGTAAGCGATGATGACGATCGGGAGAGATAGAAGGAGGATCAATCCACGGAAGAGACTGCCTGCTTCTATGGCGACGAGCATGAAATAAGGGAAGGAGCTTCGCGAGAGGAGAAGAGTCCCGTCAAGATCCGCAGCAATCGAATCATACTCTCCGCTTTTACACTCGCTTATCGGAGGAAAGCTTGTGCTCTTCTTCTTCGCCGGAGACATTTTCTTTCTTTCTCTCTTGAGTCTTTTTGTCAATTTGGGAAAGAAAGAGAGGGAAGGGGTCTCTGTTTTAAATGCGCTCATTCAAAGTGGTTAACCGCTCAACTATTAGTTATCACTCCAATCAATATGACCTCTTTACGATTTTATCCTTTAACTATCCTTTTCTAACAATTATAACCCTGATTCTCACTTTGTCCCCCATTAGATTTAAAATTACACATCGCAATAAACATCCTTTATGATATACTACTAGGTGTTTTTCAGCAAGGAATTTTTTAAATCTAATTTATATTTAAAAATAAATTTATTAAATATTATATATTTTACTATTTTTTTACTAATATTTAATATAGATTTAATATATATTAAATCAATTTGTATAAAATTAATAAAAACTATATAATTATCAAAAATTTAGCCTAAACAATATTTATAAAATTTGTAGATATATAAGAAACTAATGATTTTACGATTAGATATTTATTTTTTAAAAAAATTGTAGAAATTTTTGAAAACTTTAGTAATACAAATTATACAAAAATAATAATATTTCGAAATTTGAAATGTTATATATGAATATATTTATTTTATAGATGATGTTAGGGGTGGGCATTCGGGTACCCATTCGGGTTCGGTTCGGATCTAATCGGGTTTCGGGTTTTCGGGTTTAAAGATTTCAGCCCCATTCGGGTATTTCTAAATTTCGGTTCAGGTTCGGTTCGGATCTTTGCGGGTTCGGTTCGGGTTCGGATAACCCATTTAAATTATTTTTAAAATTTCAATATTCATTATATGCTTAAAATTTCTCTAAATCAATAAATCAAAATAATATATTACATATAATTTTGTATAATATATATCAAAATACCTAAAATTAACATATAAATTGGTTTGATTTAAATATTTGGATTGAAAATCAAAAGATATTTCAAACATTTTGGTGCTCTGAATATATTTTAGCTATTTTAGACATTTACTTTTGACTATTTATGTATATTTTTAAGTATTTTAGACAACTATAAAGTATCTTATATATTTTGGATGTTTTTAATATATATTAAATCTAAAAATAAGTAATATATTTAGGTATATAAATCTATTTTGGTTACATTCGGTACCCGAGATACTTCGGTTCGGGTCGGATTCGGTTTTGGTCTTTTAGATACCAAAATTTTGAATCCGTTCGGATATTTAATCAATTTCGGTTCGGGTTTGGTACTACTTTTTCGGATCGGGTTCGGTTCGGTTCTTCGGATCCGGGTTTTTTGCCCAGCCCTAGATGATGTATGAGCTATTACCATATTTAAAAAAGTTTACCAAAAATAAATATCAATATTAAATGTAATATATGAATTATTACTATATTCTAATAAGTTTGCCAAAAATATAAATCAACATTAAATGAAATTATCCACGTCGTATTTTTCCGGAAGCCATGTCATCAATTTCAGTAGCCATGTCATATTTGTTTTGTGAAATTAATTGTAGAAGGAACATGTGGCAAAATCATTTCGTAAATATAGTCTAGGGGATTAGATTTACTACGACTATGGATAACAGTTCAATATGTAATTAGTATATAGGCTATTACATTAGTATTTAAATATAATGAAAATTGGGTTGAATATTATCAATAGTGGATCAATTTATAAATCTTATATATTAAAATAGAAGTCACAGCCTTGATTCATGTGTGATTTTTTAAAAAAATAGACTTAATAGACTTATTCCTATAAAGTCATGTTACATTTAGTATCTACTCTTATCATTTAAATTTTGGGCCTACCAGAAATTTTTATTGGGCTATCAATAATTCGATTTAAATAATAGATGATCCATTGGATTTATAGATAGTGTAAATTAAATAGATATAATTTAATTTTATAATACTATACCTCCATATGTTAATTATTTAAATATTTGTCAATGTTAACTTTTAAAATTATAAAGATTTTTTTTAAAATAACAAAAATCATATTATCTAACAATGATTAATCTTTACTACCTTAAACCAATAAAACAGATTTAAAACTATATAGTTTATTTTAAAAATTAAACAAAAACTAAATTTTTAATTATTTACTTGATAATATAAATCAATGAAGCGAAAAGTTTACTTTTTAAAAAATTTTCTAAATTTGTGAAATGTTACAATATCTTTGAATATGACAATAAAACAATATTTTACTAATCTTTATATATATAGTTACTATTTTAATAATGAAATAATAATCCAAAAATATATATATAGAAGAAGATACAAATACATGTGAAAGTTTGAAACAATTTATTCAATGAAAAAATATACCGTAAATTTATTATGTTTTAAAAATTGATAGAAACATATATATTATAATATATGCCAATTTAGAATTAAAAACAAAATATTTATATAAAAATAAATGAAAACAAAAATTCGCGCGGTTGCGCGGATCGAAATGTAGTATACTTTAAGTCATGCTGTTTAAGACCAAAAAGAGGGATCTATTATTTATTGATTGACACGAAAGAAATTAGCTTAGTAGCTCACCTAAATAGACGGGCCGTATAATTAGTTGAGTTGAGTGATCTATTAAAATAGTAGTTGGCTATATGTTTGTGTACATATTGCTTACCAATGACTTTATGTGTATACATGCTATAACTGTTTTGAATGATGCTTTAGCTTACAGTTGTGCATCCAACTAGATATACAGATAAAACTGAAATGCTTTAATTTTTTCGGGCTATATAGCAAACTTAGTTTTAAACAAGTCAATATACTGTTGTTCAAAAAAAAAAAACAAGTCAATATACTATTTTCTTGAGTTTGTCGACTAACCATATTTTGACTTTTTAGTGAGCTTTGAGTCTTCTTCTTATTTTTCATAATAAATATAATAATAAGAACTTTCTTGTACATAGTCAATTGATATAGTAATAATATGTTAGATGGTTGGTGGTTGGAACACCTTTGAGCCAGCATCCGACCACGTGAATCTTACAAAGAAAAGATAGACTTTGTGTCTGCTTGGAAAAGTTCGAACTCGACGAGATTATAAAGTGTAGACTAGAATAGCTTTGGATTGGGTAATCCACTCGAGGAGATTGTTTTGACCTCTTGAAGAAGTCATAAAATTTAAAATGTTTTCTCTGAGCTTTGGTTGGCCATCCATCGGAACAACACAAAATGACTCTCTTTTGACTTACTACTTTCTTGAGAAAAACATATACCTTGTAAGATTAATACTCTTTCTGTTTTGGAAAGTAAAATGTTTTAAATTTTTTCACGTTCCACAAAGATAGATTTTCTATATTGTTAAGGTAATTTATTATAGTTTTGAAAAATATTAATTGAGAATATTTGAATTGATTAAATGGCAAATCTCCAAAATAGCACATTTCTAAGTTTATATCACAAAAATAGCACTCCAAAACTAAAATGACCAAAATAGCATTTTTCTAAGTTTATCCTTTGAAAATTTTAATTTTTTTATTTTTCAAAATTTGAAATCTTATCCCCAAAACCTCATTTCTCAACTCTAAACCCTAAACCCTAAACTCTAAACCCTAAACCCTATATTCTAAACCCTAAACCTTAAACCCTAAACCCTAAACCCTAATCTATAAACCCTAAACCATAAACCCTAAACCCTAAATCTTAAACCCCACCTTTTAACTGTAAACCCTAAGTTTGTGACTTTTGATAAAACATTAAGTACTATTTTTGTGATTTTTGACTTTGAATGCTAGTTTGGAAACAAAAACTTGATTTAGTGCTATTTTTGTCTTTTTCTCTTGATTAAATTTCATTAATGAAAAGTTATTGGAAAATGTAAAATAAAGTAAAAAATAAATTAAATTATTAATATTTATTAAATTTTTAATAAACATGCATACTCTAGAAAATTTTATTATTTTCAAGATTTTCGAAAACAGAGGGAGTAATATTTGCTTCCTTAATCCTGATTGATCAGGCCAAATTTGTAGTATTCTTGTCAAAATGTATTTTGTCTTACCAAATAGATATATAACGGGCCATACTACGTTAAATTAAAGAGCCCAAAAGAAGTCCAATATGTAAATGGTCTTAACGTATGTGGGCTAAATTAAAGCTAAACTAAACTAAACTAAAGATATAAACAATAATTGGGTTCAGCCCTGTAGTTAATGGTTAAATTCACCGTATTCTTCGTAACCAACGGGAATAATTAAAAAATGCAATAAAAAAAAAAATTAAACAGCTAGAAAAAAACACCGGACATTAATTAAAGCCGTATGCAAAATTCTAAGTTCCAAAAACCTAAACTCTAAAACCCTAAATTCCAGACACTAAACCATAAACTCCAATCTTAAAATTTAAACTTTAAATCTTAAACCCTAAACCCAAACTCTAAACAATAAACCCTAAATTCTAAAATCTAAATCCTAAAGCCTAAACCCAAAACTCAAAACTCAAAATTCTAAACCCTAAATCCTAAAATCTAAAACCTTAAATCCTAAACCCTAAACTCTAAATATTAAACCCTAAACCCAAAACTATAATCTTAAATCCAAAACTTTAAATCTTAAATCCAAACTCTAAATTCCAAACACTAAACTCAAACCTCTAAACCGTAAACCTTAGTCTTATTATCTAGTAGTTGGGTTTACAGTTTAGAGGTTTGGGTTTAGGATTTAGGGTTTAGAATTTGAATTTTTGGGTTTAGAATTTAGAGTTTAGGATTTATGGTTTTTATAATTTTTTTTTTTTTTTTTTTTGGAATGAAAGTTAAATTTTTATTCACCAAAAAAACATCGTTACATCCTGTGTAAACCTCTTTAAAAACAAGAAAGACAAAATCTTAAACACTTCTAAACACCATTACACCGTTTAGAGTTTTGGGTTTAGGTTATAAGGTTTATGGTTTAAAGGTTTGGATGAACCTAAGTATTGTTGTAAAGATAAATAACGATGACAAATTAATTAAACCGGAACATCCACAGAAGGAAGAAACAGAGGAACCCAGACAAATTCATGAAACTAACAAAACACACATGTCAAATATTCTGAAGGCTCCGATACAAACAAAGAACAAAAGAGAAGGTAATCAGGTTCTGGTCTTGAAAGGAATGGCTCGGATGACAAGCTGATGGTAGAGAGCCGCAAGAGCTGCTCCGATGAATGGACCCACCCAGAATATCCACTGCAAGCAAGCAGCAAGCAATGTTGGGCCTAATTATTAAGCCTAATGGCTCAAATAATATATGGCAAAATGTGAAAATGAAATGGGCCTATGGGTTCTTACAAAAAGCCTTGTTGGCTTTAATGAAATGAAGTTAACAACATCCCACATTGGTTGGGAGAGTTGATTTTGAGGAGTATATATATGTCTTCATGACATGAGAGGTTAAACAGCTCTGAGGAAGAGAGAGCTCCCCACGCGCGCGCCGCCGCCGCCGTCCGGCCGGCTCGGCTCGGCTCGGCTCGGCTCGGCTCGGCTCGGCTCGGCTCGGCTCGGCTCGGCTTGGGCTTGGGCTTGGGCTTGGGCTTGGGCTTGGGCTTGGGCTTGGGCTTGGGCTTGGGCTTGGGCTTGGGCTTGGGCTTGGGCTTGGGCTTGGGCTTGGGCTTGGGCTTGGGCTTGGGCTTGGGCTTGGGCTTGGGTGGAGGGCCTTTGGCCCGATAAGAACTATTCTTTTTGGACCAAGTTAAGCTCAACGTTTTGCCAGTTATTTCGGGAAAAACAGCATACAATTTTATTTAAAACGACAAGTAGTTTGTCTAAAAAATAAAAACGTCATGCATGTTATCCTCTCGAAAATTTAAAACGAGATAAGAGAGAGTCTTGAGGAAGAAGTTTCGGAACTCAACTTCCCTCGATCTCCGCGAGATTCTCGCCCACGTGAAGCAGCTGTTGCGGGAAGTGGGTCTTCTCCGGCTCTTTAAAATATCGTCTCTCCTCTTCCTTCATTGAAGAATTTTTTTTTCCTGATCGAAATCCAACAGCAAAAAATCCCTCTGCGTAAGTCTATATTGCGAGAGTGTTTCGTAGAGTTTATAGTTCGATAGGGCGATCACGAGTGAGGCGTGATTCGTCTGCCATGGTTGTATCCTGGGACTCTATATTCGTACAGTCCCGTCTCACTAACGGAGCGAATATTTTGAGTTAAGGAAAGAGATCATATCTCGCCTCCATGTCTATTTGCGAATACGGTTTCGTATCGTCCTCGTATTCGTTTGTTATATATTCGTCTATTTCCTTAACTTCGCTTTTATTATATCGTTTACATCGGTCCGGTTTTCCGGCTTCTACAATCTTAACTCAAAATAGCTTTATGTTTAAAGCTTTAATCGGGTTGATAAACGATTAATAGAAACGGGTTTTGGAACCGTGTTTGCGATTTGCTTTCTAGCATTTCCGCGAAACGTTTTGTTCTTATCTCACAACGATGTTTGCGATTTGCTATACGCTTATCCGCGAAACGTTTATGCCTAAATGTGTTTGCGATTTGCCTTAGAGCACTTCCGCGAAACGTTTCTGGTTTATTTCATTACGCTTTGCGGATTGCTTTCTAGCATTTTCGCAAAACGTTGATACATTCTTCTAACGTTATATACATGAATCGTTTCGGTAACCGTTTTCTTAAGCGAGTTTGTGAAACATTCTAAGTCTATAAAAATGGTTTCTGCGAACGCTTTTAAGCGAGTTTGCAAAACGTTTTTTCCAGACTTATGTCGATATGATTTGGTTCAAATACCAAAAATGAACATCGATTTTAGACTATTATTTTCTTTTAAATAATATGTTATTTGTTGAATGGAGTACTAATCCGTTTTTTCATGATTTCTCTACAGAAAAATGACAAACGATAACAACACCCCCATTGACACCACAGATGTCATTCAGACTCCACTCAACGCTGCAGCAACTGATGCCACTGGCGTGACAACCGCTGCAGCAACAACGAGCACTATCCTCCCTGCGGGAAATGCTGCTGATGAAACCACTCGCCGTAGCCTATTCGGTGCTGGTCTTTATCAGACGGGTTCAGTATCAGCAACTGCAAGTGGTCCGGTGGCAGTTCAAACTCCTCCGGCTGTACCTAGCTTGTTCACTCAAGGGCTGATGCCAGACAAGTTTGATGGCAAAGGCTTCAAAACGTGGCAGAAGAAGATGATGTTCTTCCTGACAACGATGAAACTGGACAAGTTCATCCAGGAGGACAAGCCCCTGATTCCGTACGGGATTGATGATGTCCACAGTCTTGCAACTGTTGACATATGGGTGCATTCCGACTTCATCTGTAAAGGTTACATTTTGGGTCGTCTCATTGACCCATTGTACCGTGTCTACTGTGAGATCCCCACGGCGAAAGAGCTATGGAGATCACTGGACAAGAAGTACAGAGGTGAGGACGCTGGCTGCCAGAAGTATGTGGTCTCAAAGTTCCACGACTTCAAAATGGTGGATTCAAAACCCATCATGGATCAGGTGGAAGCGCTTCAGCTCATTTGCCATGAAATCGCTGCTGAAGGAATGTCCATCTGCGAGACATTCACAACTCTCAGCTTCATTGAAAAGCTTCCTCCAAGCTATGCGGATTTCAAGAACTACTTGAAGCACAAGAAGAAGAAGATGGGGCTCGAGGAGCTCATCATGAGGCTTCAGATGGAATCCAGAAACCGAATTGCTGACAAGGTCACTGCTAAGGAGCACAGTGTCAACATGGCTGAGCACAAAGGCAAAGGAAAGGCACACGCCCATTCTCCTGCCAAGCCTTCCAAAACTGCTGCAGCCCTGAAGGCTTCTGGAAAAAACTTCAAGAACAAAGGCATTGAAATCAATGCGAATGCGAATGTGGAGAAGTTCAGGGGGAAATGTCACTACTGCCACAAAGTGGGGCACAAGACTGTTGAGTGTCGCAAAAAGATCAAGGATGAGAAGGCTCAGGCAAATCTCACAGAGGAGGATCTCGTTGCTGTGGTGACTGAAGCCAACATGGTTGAAAGCAACAACCCCAAGGAATGGTGGTATGACACTGGTGCAACCACCCACATTTGCACCGATAGGGCGATGTTCAGCACCTATCAGAAAAGCATGACTGAGGAGAAGCTCAAGATGGGAAACACTGCAGTCTCCAAGATTGAAGGACGCGGCAATGTGATTTTGAAGATGACATCTGGACATGAGGTCACTCTGACGAATGTGAAGCATGTGCCTGACATGAGGAAGAACCTGGTCTCGGGAACCTTGCTCAGCAAGAATGGATTCGCCACAAATTTTGAGGCGGACAAGCTCGTGATTAGGAAAAATGGGATGTATTTGGGAAGAGGGTATGTTAAGGGTGGACTTGTCAAGTTGAATGTAATGACAGTCCCTCCGAAAGTTGTAGCTTCAAAAGTTTCAATGAATAAGAAAGAGCCAGTTGCTTATTTGGTTGAGTCTTTTAATATATGGCATGAAAGATTAGGTCATGTAAACTACAAATCTATACAAAGATTAATGAATTTAAATCTAATTCCTAAATGCAAAACAAGTAAACAAAAATGTGAAGTATGCGTACAGGCTAAGCTCACGAAAACGCCATCACCTCGTGTTGAAAGGACTAATAAACCTCTAGATTTAATTCACACAGATTTATGTGATTTAAAATACTTACAAACTAGAGGTGGTAAAAAGTACTTTGTGACCTTCATAGATGACTGCACAAAATATTGTTATGTATATTTATTACATAGCAAAGACGAAACCTTAGAAAAATTTAAAGAATTTAAACTCGAGGTCGAAAATCAGCTTAAAACAACTATTAAAGTAGTTAGAAGCGACAGAGGAGGCGAGTATGATGGTCCATTCAATGCATTCTGTAAAGAACATGGAATAATCCATCAAACTACAGCTCCTTACTCACCAGAATCTAATGGAGTTGCTGAACGCAAAAATCGAACTCTAAAAGAGATGATGAATGCAATGTTGCAGGAATCTGGGTTACCCCAGAACATGTGGGGGGAAGCATTGCTTACCACTAATTATATCCTCAACAAAATTCCACACAAAGTAACTGGCAAAACTCCATATGAATTATGGAAAGGTAATTTACCTTCGTATAAATACCTCAAAGTGTGGGGGTGCCTGGCAAAAGTTGCAGTACCGCCACCAAAGAAGGTCACTATTGGACCTAAAACAGTGGATTGCATCTTCATCGGATATGCACATAACAGTAATGCTTATCGATTTCTGGTACATAAATCTGAAATATCAGACATTCATGAAAATACAGTCATGGAATCAAGAAATGCATCTTTCTTTGAAAATATTTTTCCATATAAGGAAAAACAAGGTTCAAAACGAACTCGAGAAGAAAGAGACAATGACAAAAACTCAGAAACTGAGACAAACGTCGAGATTTCTATAAATGATATTTCAGAAAATGAAGAAAAAGATGAACCTCGAAGGAGCAAAAGAGCTCGGAAGGAAAAATCTTTTGGAGAAGATTTCCTAATGGCATTTTTAGTAGAAAATGTTCCAAAAACTTTGGCAGAAGCCATGGCTTCACCAGAAGCTCCATTCTGGAACGAAGCGGTCAGGAGTGAATTTGATTCGATCATGCAAAATTATACTTATTACATAACGGATTTACCACCTGGCTGCAAAGCATTAGGGAATAAATGGATAATGACACGAAAACCTGGTGGAAAATACAAGTCTAGGCTTGTAGTTCAAGGATTCCGACAAAAGGAAGGCCTTGACTATTTTGATACATATTCTCCAGTGACGAGAATAACATCAATAAGACTGATGATAGCAATCGCAGCCTTAAGAGACCTAGAAATCCATCAAATGGATGTAAAAACTGCTTTTCTAAATGGTGATTTAGAAGAGGAAATTTACATGAAACAACCTGAAGGTTTTGTCATTCCCGGACAGGAAGACAAAGTATGTCGACTTGTAAAGTCACTTTATGGGCTTAAACAAGCTCCTAAACAATGGCACGAAAAATTTGACAATACAATGATGTCAAATGGTTTCAAAATTAATGAATGTGACAAATGCATATACTACAAAACTACCAAAAATGCGTATGTTTTGCTATGTCTATATGTAGATGATATGCTCATTATTGGAAGCAATAAAGACATTATCAATCAAACAAAGAACATGCTCAAAGGGACATTTGAGATGAAAGACTTGGGATTAGTAGATGTAATTCTCGGGGTTAAAGTCACAAGAAATTCAAACGGAATTATCTTAACCCAATCTCATTATGCTCAAACAATATTAGAGAGATTTAAAAATTACTCTAATAGTACGGCGAAAACTCCGTTAGATCCCCAAATGCACTTGACAAAGAATTCAGGTGAAGCGGTTTCACAAAACGAGTATGCACGTGTGATCGGAAGTCTCATGTACTTGACCAATTGTACTAGACCGGATCTGGCGCATGCAGTAAACGTACTTAGTCGATATACAAGTAATCCAGGTCATACACACTGGAAAGCTATAACGAGGGTACTCAATTACTTGCGCTACACCAAAGATTTTGGGCTTCACTATGGTAAAGAACCAGCAGTTTTAGAAGGATACAGTGATGCTAACTGGATATCAGATTCTAAAAACTCAAAATCCACGAGTGGATATGTCTTTACACTAGGAGGAGCAGCAATATCATGGAAATCTACCAAACAAACAGTGTTAGCCAGATCTACCATGGAATCTGAGTTCATAGCCTTAGACAAAGCAGCAGAAGAAGCTGAATGGCTTAGAAATTTTTTGGAAGATATTCCTATGTGGGAGAAACCTGTGCCAGCTATACGCATACATTGTGATAGTCAATCAGCAATAGCTCGGGCTCAGAATAATCTCTACAATGGAAAATCTCGTCACATCAGAAGACGACATAAAACCATTAGACAACTTATCTCAACTGGTGTAATCACAATAGACTACATCAAATCGGCTGACAACCTAGCGGATCCATTTACTAAAGGTTTGCCACGAGATGTTGTTGCTAAATCATCAAAAGGAATGGGTTTAAAGCCTATAACGAATGAGGATGCTTGATGGCAACCCTACCTATCATGACTGGAGATCCCAAGACGTAGGTTCAAAGGGAAAACAAAATCAAACAGAATCTAACCAAAGCACTTGAGACAAAGTAGTCTATTCCCAGCTCCTAAGATGATAAAAGTGCTAACAAATGTGTGAAGGATAAGCATAAGCTTTTAATGATTCCATAGCTTCTAAGCGGGGTATTACTCAATACTTTTCATGGTCAATCACCTAATGAGTGTGAAATGGGGCCGTTTCTAGGAGAATGAATGCAAGGCTATATTCTCTAAGTTCACTCATGAAAACCAGGAATAGTTCAGGGCCACAATGAACACAATAGAGAACTAAGTTCTACGAGAAAATGAAGCTGCGTTATGCCTGTTGTCTCGGTTTACATAGAACACCGGTTGGTTCAAGACATCATGTTCACCTTCTGGTAAAGTAAACCCGACAGATATTAACTATGAGTGGTTCAAGGCTTAAAAATGCCACCAACTCAAACACAGTGAATTTTTCGCAAACACTCTCGATAAGTCTGTCTAGTCTAATCATGATTAGAATAAGTATAGTTTTTTCTTTAGAGTCTATCGAGTCTGCATTTAGTCTGCATATGTTTTAGAAGAGTCATTTCTATTCATGTGGGGGATTGTTGGGCCTAATTATTAAGCCTAATGGCTCAAATAATATATGGCAAAATGTGAAAATGAAATGGGCCTATGGGTTCTTACAAAAAGCCTTGTTGGCTTTAATGAAATGAAGTTAACAACATCCCACATTGGTTGGGAGAGTTGATTTTGAGGAGTATATATATGTCTTCATGACATGAGAGGTTAAACAGCTCTGAGGAAGAGAGAGCTCCCCACGCGCGCGCCGCCGCCGCCGTCCGGCCGGCTCGGCTCGGCTCGGCTCGGCTCGGCTCGGCTCGGCTCGGCTCGGCTTGGGCTTGGGCTTGGGCTTGGGCTTGGGCTTGGGCTTGGGCTTGGGCTTGGGCTTGGGTGGAGGGCCTTTGGCCCGATAAGAACTATTCTTTTTGGACCAAGTTAAGCTCAACGTTTTGCCAGTTATTTCGGGAAAAACAGCATACAATTTTATTTAAAACGACAAGTAGTTTGTCTAAAAAATAAAAACGTCATGCATGTTATCCTCTCGAAAATTTAAAACGAGATAAGAGAGAGTCTTGAGGAAGAAGTTTCGGAACTCAACTTCCCTCGATCTCCGCGAGATTCTCGCCCACGTGAAGCAGCTGTTGCGGGAAGTGGGTCTTCTCCGGCTCTTTAAAATATCGTCTCTCCTCTTCCTTCATTGAAGAATTTTTTTTTCCTGATCGAAATCCAACAGCAAAAAATCCCTCTGCGTAAGTCTATATTGCGAGAGTGTTTCGTAGAGTTTATAGTTCGATAGGGCGATCACGAGTGAGGCGTGATTCGTCTGCCATGGTTGTATCCTGGGACTCTATATTCGTACAGTCTCGTCTCACTAACGGAGCGAATATTTTGAGTTAAGGAAAGAGATCATATCTCGCCTCCATGTCTATTTGCGAATACGGTTTCGTATCGTCCTCGTATTCGTTTGTTATATATTCGTCTATTTCCTTAACTTCGCTTTTATTATATCGTTTACATCGGTCCGGTTTTCCGGCTTCTACAAGCAACACCCAAACATCAAATATAAAACAAATAATAAAGAAGAAATCATCCAACACCAACAGTTGTATGTAAAATGGGGACTCACGTGGTCATCCCAGGCGTGGTCCTTGTTGTAGATGATTGCAGCTCCTAGACTCCGAGCTGGGTTAATACCGGTTCCGGTGATCGGAATCGTCGCCAAGTGAACCAAAAACACAGCGAATCCGATCGGGAGTGGAGCCAAAATCTACAAAATTTAAGAGTTAATACACAAACATCAAAACACAAACAAAATGTTTGGGGGTTGTTAGTCTCGAACTTACCGGAACGTGAGAGTCACGAGCGCTTCTCTTGGCGTCGGTGGCGGAGAAGACGGTGTAGACAAGGACGAAGGTGCCGATGATCTCAGCGCCGAGGCCGGATCCTTTGGTGTAGCCAGGAGCGACGGTGTTGGCTCCGCCGCCGAGGGTTTGGTAGGGGGTAGGCTGGAAGCCTTTGACAACACCGGCGCCGCAGATGGCTCCGAGGCATTGCATGACCATGTAGAAGACAGCTCTGGTCAGTGAAAGTTTCCGAGCTAAGAACAGCCCGAATGTCACCGCTGGGTTTATGTGCCCACCTGAGATGCCGGCAGTACAGTAGACGAGGGCAAAGATCATGCCACCGAAAGCCCAAGCAATGCCTTGGATTCCAACGGAGGCACACATGTTTGGTGCTCCCATTACTGTCAACACTGTTATGTAAAGGAACAGGAAGGTGGCTATGAACTCTGCGATTCCTGCTCTCCAGAACGACCACGAGCTCAGCTCCCCTGGCTCGAACAGCGGCGCTAGCTGGTGGTGGCTCCTTGTAGTCCTTGTCGCTCTGAGCCGATGTTCCGATGGGTTGTCTTTCCGGGAACTTGTTCGCACCCACTCTCACATCCTCTTCTTTCCCTTCCATTTTTTCCTTTCTTTTCTCTCTAGAAACGTTAAAAGTTCTAAAGCTTTCCTTCTGCAACGGATAGTGAGTAGAGGGGAGAGAGTCTCTGTAACGTCTATCTAGCTTTTGTTTTTAAAAATGAAAATAAATAGGTGGAGGGAGTCATCCGTGGATAACGATGACCTTCTTTTTTATTAATTTTTCAGTTTGCGCTAGTAGTTGTCGTGACATTATGATTTCATTTTTTAATTCATGTAATAATTCTCATAGTTACTATTACTATATTCTGAAACTACTAAACTAAGCGGATACTCGTAGCATGTTTGAGATGATTTACCATACTTGTATAATTCCTTGTATTGACGGCCATTATAATTATTTTCTTTATACTAAACCGATGCAGCTTATTGTAATCATGGAGATTGATGTTCTTGTGAGCTGTCTATTATTCACTTCTTTAAGTTTTAGTTACCAACAAAGAAAGCGGGTCCCAATCTCTTTTGGACGGTCTAGACAGGTCTGGGTATAGTGGGCCCATTCTTAAGTCACAACAGTTGAAATGTAAAATAGGAAAAAGCTGTAAACTTGAAATTAGCATTTCCATAAAAAGTTGCTTCCGACCGTTGGAAAGAAAAAAGAAAAAAATACAGGAAGAAGTGTTAGAGCATGTCCATCAATAAGAACTTTTTATGGACTCTAATCAATAAATTAATAATAAATATAGTGATTTGAAAGGTTTAGAATCGTTGTTAATCTAATTTAATTTAATCTCAAAGACAGAAACGTCACAATACAGAAGATCTCCCCCGTTGTGCAGATGGCCAAAACAAATATCACAGTAATATCATTGATTCTCATTTTTCCACTTGTCATCCAATACAACCTTTGAAGCTCTATATATCTTGCAAACGCTGCATTTCTGAGCTCTCGTTTTCAACTGATATATCAGTCTCGGGTTAGCCGATCTGTTCTGAACATCCTCTGGATGAGTCTAATACAATTCTACAGTTTCAGGAGTTGATCAAAGATTCCAAATTCATGACATTGTTTAAGACATAACAATAAGAACTGGTTGGGTTGGATTGCAGAAGAAAACCTGAGTTGGTAGTTTACAGTATTGATGCATACTCCCACACATTTGCTCTCCTCTAGATACTGACATTTCTCCACAAGAACCTACTTGGATTCCAACTTCTCTTTGTTAAGAAATCAAATAAAAAAATAAAAAAGAGAACGAATCAAACATGAGTAGTATCATTACCCCATTCTCCCAAGCTTCTCCATTAGGAAGATCAATGGTGTTTACTTTGCAAGGTCCCATGAGCCATTGACAAGTAAGTACACTAACCCTTGCTTCAACATGGGCAAAAAAAAAGAAAACCCTTTTAGCTCCCTGGATGCAAAAGGTCCAAACTTTCATGAACTGAATAATGAAACAAGGACTCACCAAACAAGGATTCCTACTTCCTGTTATTTACATTACTTGAAACATGAACAAGAAAGTAAACATTAGCCTAATCTAATGTCATGAGCATCCTAATCTAATGTCATGAGCATCCACCCAATTTGCAACAAACTCACCTCCACCAGTTTGTTCCGGAAGGATTGCATGAAGAAATCCTCGAAAACTCCAGGCTTGTACTCTGATTTAACCTGAGAATCAAACAAGGATTCTGAATAAATACTTTTATGTATGTATGTATGTATATATGTATGTATGTATACAGAGAGATATTCAGAATCGGAACTACCTCTGAGGAATTAGAGACGCGGCAACGAAGGCGCCGCGTGAGATGGAAGGTTCGTGTGGTGGAACGTGGAGAAGATGAGTAGGAGAAGAGGATGGTCGTCGTTGTCGGAGGAGGGAGATGGAGAAGAAGGTTAGTCGTCGTCGGATGAGGAAGAGAATTCCGAAGAGAGAGAAATAAGGGAAAATTTATTATCCAATATTAACGTGACACGTTAGGGTTCTAACCAGTTCTAAAAACCTCATATTTAAGACCGGTTCTATGTTTTTAACCCATTTTTGATTTATTTTTTTCTTTAGAACCCCTTCCTAAAACCTTCAATGGAGGCGGTATTAGACCATGATTAACCCGGAGTTCTTAGAGTGATGTTCCTAGCGGAAGTTAAGAAACAGTTTCTTAATTTTCGCTAAGAACCCCATCCTAAGAATCCGGATTAATCATGCTATTAAAATCTGAGGTTCCTTATGGAAAGCATAATCGTCTGGACTATTGTGCCTGGCCTCGAATAACTTTTAACATTATGCTTTTACCTTTACTAACGACAAAAATAAATTTGTAAATCTGAGGTTCTTTTCATATATTGAAAATCCATAGTAGTCGAACTCTCGAATGCATACAAAAGAAAATATATATAAAAAGAAAATTTGGAGTCTAGTTTCTACAAAAAAAAAACTTAACAGTTCAGAAATGTAGTTGACAAAAAAAAAAACACAGCTCAGAAATGTATTTTGCTTTTCTGTGATTACATGTTCGTTTCTCTTCTCCCACTATTTTTTTCTTTTCCAATCCATTTATCCAAACAAACATATACTTGTCGAATTTTACGTACATCTCTCTCTCTCTAAAAACGCTCTGGCCTCTCACTACAAAACTTTGAAATAGCGATCTCCGACCGGCGGTGTGGTGCCTCTACCACCGTCTGTCGGGAAAAGGTGTTATGGCGACGATCCTTAGACTATCGCGCTCTTCCCGGCATGAACGGCTCCGTCGGCGTTGCATGTCCAGTCCCTATTCTGGTGTTGCATCTACCTATTGATGGGCGACCAACTTTGACTCAGGAGACCACACCTTTCTCTATAGGTGATGGTCTGTCGGCTTTGGATGATCTGTGTTCTTTTTGGTGGCGATATCTCCGGTTTTAAACTGGAGTTTGTTTGGTTCTTTAATCCATGGTTACGGTTTTAATCTCGGATTCGGCGGCTTGGAGACTGGAGGAGATCTCGAATAGATCGATGGATGCTCTCCGCCTAGGGATTCCAAGCGCTGATGGATGGTGATGCAGTGTCGAGATCCAGTGTTTTTCCGGCGCCTCCTAGTTTCTCCGGCGTAATCTCGAGGGGTGAGGAAGATGAAAGGATTGGGTGACACGTGTACCTTACTTCGCTAAGGGCTCAATACGTGTTTTTCTCGTTTAAAATATCTCGATGCGTGTTTGTCGAGTTGGTTTGGTTGGTTTCGGGTTCTTATGTTTGGGCTTCGAAGCCCATCTTTAGTTCTTTACTTTACCTATAGTTTGGACTTTGTATCTGTATGGTTTTTTTGGGGTTTTGTACTGTATGGGTTTTGGTCTTTTATAACATAATAAAATAAGATAAGATGGCAAAAAAAAATATACTTGTCGATTTTTATGTTACTGTGTAACAGTCTGTTATGTTAAAACCCAAATTTTGTCATTATATCCATATGATTATATCTACTAATCAGGCAAATCATTGCGTGATGAATTTTGATTATAAATAATATACATGTGTAGCTGTACTCGAGTTGGTACATGCAATATAAAGACAACGAAGCGGATCCGTTTATTGTGAGTAAAATAACAACGAAGAGGGGATCCGTCTACATGTGTGAAGATATTACAACTATACCGCATGTTTAAAAAATCGTGAATTGTAATTATTTTATAACGTTGAGTTATGAACATAACAAGAAACCTACCTCATTAGATTAGACATACCCGCATGTTGTTCATGATTTCTATTATTATTATTTTTATTTTTTTGGTCAAAGCTCAGGATTTCTATTATTAACCACTGGCAACTCGGATAATTAAATATTAAAGTAACTAGGGGGGTTTATGTTCAAAAAAAAAAAAGTAACTAGGAGTCTTAGCTCCGCGAAAGCACGGGTATCATGTCGAGAATAATATTTGTACGTCGAAAATAATATAACATATTTTTCTGGGCTTTATTGTTTTGTTTAGCCTAAACACTAATATTTTTTTTTTTATCTTTGTTAAGAGTTTGAGTGGTTCTTGTGATAATTCAACTTTCTAAACCAACTGTTATAGTTCTTCAATTTTGTTGTTGTGCCCCCTGATCATTCTTTTTTGCCGATTTGTTCGCTTACCACAATTTCCCTTGACCATCAATTCCACCAACTCCCAAAATCATCACATTTTATTCTTGTCTAGACATATTTGTTTTTTTCCTTCCTTCTTTAACTCTAGTAAAACATTGTGATATTTTCCAATGTATTTGAGTTTCACAGTTGATTCCCCTCATAAATGTAATGTGTTCTTATTTTGATCGTACATATATATTCCATGGCTATTAGCTAGGTAAAACATATTACATGTCCTGAACGCTTTAGAGGTAATTTCATTCTCATGTTGAACACCATCCCTTGTGTCTCTCGACTCTACCACAGCCTCCGTTGTAAAAGAACCTGTGAAAAAGTCATAACACATAGACATCTCTAATTTAAAAATCTTGGTATGTCCATCTTCTTTTTTTTCATTGCAATTTTAAAGGTTCGAGTGAGGGTCTATGGCTTTCGCGTAGTGGTATGGCAGTGTTCCCTAGATTTCATTTATTTTTTTGGTAGCCTTTTGACTATTATTATACTGTCTGCACATTAATCGGTTAATTATAAATCATAGATACAATAATATTGTTTTCTCAAAAAAAAAAATAACAATATTCTTTACCTATTTTCATTAAGAACTATTTTTAGTCAGTCTCCACATTGTCCTTGTCAGTTGTCATATATGCAACCTCACCTTATCGCTGATAAGGTGTTCCGGTGCTTGAAGGTAGTCAAGCTGGTGGTTGTTGTGGAAGGGATGAATCAGATGATGAAAGAGTGGTTGATGATTTTGTAGAGTTCTGTCATCGGAAGACTTTGAAAACTCTGTGATCCAATGTTGAAGTTGAGACCTTCTTCTAAGATATGCCGGTAGTGGTTGGCTCATGCTGCTTGGATGAATACGTGGACCAAAGAGCTCTGTTCAGAACAGTGGAGTGAGAGATTAGTTGAGAGTTAGTAAATCATTACATTAAAAAAATGGTATCTACAAATCGTTGCTATGAGTTAACAGGCTACAAAGCCATGTTGTAGAGCACAAGGTGAGAGAATGAGATAGATAATAGACTTGGAGTATTGAAGAGAAAAATATAAGTACTGGCCTACCTTCTCTAGAATCGGGGTGGATATCAGGGAAAGTCGCGAGACTCACCACGCCATCTTTAGATTCCGAAAATTCACCTGCCAAAAGTCAGTAAAAAGAACATCATTCATACCTCAGTTCTCCATGAGTTCTTCATATACAGCAGAGTTTCTTGCACTATTGAAAGATCACCACTACCCTATGGCCTATACAAAGGGAATCACACATGACATTTCGAATTGAGTAAGATTTTGCTCAAACTAAATTTAAATTCATTACCAAGACAAACATATTTGACATAATACATCAAAAAAAAAAAAAAAAAATAGATTAAAAGAACATAAACTCAGATTGCGATCACTAACTCTACAGCTGCAAAAAGAGAAGAAAGATAACAAAAACAGAGAATACCAGAAACGGATGCGTGGCTTAAAAATCTGTTGGGAAGACCGTCCGAGATGCATATTGTCTAAGTGACGTAAGGCGCAGAAGCAGGAACGGTGACTAATAGATGAGTGCAGTTTTTTTTTTATGATGGGGTGTGGTTCGAGTTTCTAACCCTAAATTTATAAAGGAAGTTGATATAAACATGAAACGACCGGAGTGGGAATTACAGTGATGATACATAGTGAGTTAAATGATTTGGAATTGAATGAGAAGTTTTGGATTGAAAACGGTTTTTTAAGCTCTGTAGATGAAACGTTGGTCTTTTTTGGGCTTTTCAGTGTCCAAGCTTCTTTTGCTTTCAATGGCGACGATACGATTGAGGAAAGTGGAAGAATACGAAGAATAGTGAGCACTGGCGATCCTTTTTCTATGTCGACAAACTTTTCTGTGGGCTGTTTTCTTTTGAGTTTTTGGGTTATCATTTTATTTTATATTAAAATGAAAATAGGATAGAGTAAGGTTTGAAAAGATTTAGGCCCAATGTTTTTACGAAACATAGAGTTGGCGTAGACAGATTAGGAAATCCATTTTATAAATCACAAAATTCATTATTAAAATCAGATTTTATTGAGTGGGACCCACAGATGCTTGACGTGACAAAAAAACAAACTCCTTATTGAACGATTTTCCAAGCTGACGTGGATGGCTTAACTGAGTTTCATATTCCTTTTTTATTACTCGTTTGTTTGATAATAATTTAAAATTTTGAATTTATAATGTCTCATGATCTATGAACAGGCTCATTTTGGGCCTAGCAAGCAAAAGAACAAAAGTCACGCGAATCAATCATACCTTGAGTCTGAGCCCAAGAGAGACCCAATAATTGTGAGTTTGAGTAGGGAGATTGTCTTCTTCTTTTCTTCCTTAATGTATAGATTAGTTGAACGAACAAGTCAATAAATGAGAAGAGCAAGTTGGGTGTCGACGTTGACGGGGAGAGGAGCCCAACCGCATTGAATGCTACTTATCCCTCCAGCAGTTGCCTTTATTATGATCAAGATCCAATCTCTTTCTCTTTCACTCTCTCTCACCCTCTGCTCCCTGGAGAAACAGAATGGAAAAGGAGAACAACAAGCAACAAGTGGTGGAGAGTGTATCAATATCAGCTGAAGCTGTGAAGCTGAGAACGAGCCATTGATCGAAGATGAGATGGAGAGGAGCAAAGTTGGCATTATGAGAGCTCTTTGCGACCGACAAGATCCCTCCACTAAGGTTGACAAGTATTGAATTGACTTAATTTCCATAATCTTGACTAATTAATTAAAAAACATTTTGTTTCTTTTTGTGTGTGTTACTTACTGTCTCCTTACACTGAATGTTGTTAAATTTGTGGGCAGGAAGTGGATGACCTAATGATCAGGCGGTTTCTTCGGGCGCGTGATATGGACATTGAAAAGGCTTCAGCATTATTCCTCAAGTACCTTGCTTGGAAAAAAACCGTTCTCCCAAAGGGGCACATACCAGAATCAGAGATTGCGAATGATCTGTCGCACCATAAAGTGTGCATGCAGGGACATGACAAGAAGGGTCGACCTATCCTTGTTATCGTTGGCAACAGACACAACCCTTCCAAAGGCAACCCTGAGGAGTTCAAGCGTTAGTCATCCACACCACCTCTATCACCAAATTTATCTTCTTACGTATCATCATTCCAACCTCATTTTTTTCCTAATCTTCTTCAATGTTTTCGAGCAGGTTTTGTAGTTTACGCGCTGGAGAAGATATGTGCAAGGTTAATATCTATTTATAGTCAGTCCAAATATTTTAAAATGATTATTAGGCCAAACCATGCCTCTAATGCAATTTTTTTTTTTTTTTGTATCTAATTAAGAATGCCGAGAGGTGAAGAAAAATTCAGAGCTATAGTGGATCTGCAAGGGTGGGGATATTCTAACTGTGACATCCGGGGCTACCTTGCTGCTCTTTCCACTTTGCAGGTAACAACACTTTGTCTATTCCCCACTAGCCAAAACACACACAAAATAATGCTATTTAGGGTCTGTGTGTGAATGAAATAAACCATAATAAATCTTCAGTCATTTGTCAAAGTCGTTAGCAGTAATAACAAAAAAAAAAAACATTGTCTTTTGCTAACTTTAAGATGAATTTTATTGTATCCTGAATTCTTGGGGGTTCAAGGACCAACAATAAAGACGTAGACCCCCAACTAATAAATACTTCTTGGCAATACTGCCGAACTACCTACTAAATATCGATTCTATAATTTTGGTCCTGGCAATAACATTTTCCTTTTTCACAAATTGATATGCAATAATTGAACGTAAAAAAGCATTTTTTTGTCTTTATCAGGATTGCTATCCAGAGAGACTAGATAAACTCTATTTTGTTCGTGCTCCCTACATTTTCATGACCGCCTGGAAGGTCATTTACCCGTTTGTCGATACCAACACCAAGAAAAAGGTATATATATTTAGCTCAGACACAGCTACGCCATCTCTTATTGTTTATTTAGACTCTGTGTATTGTTTTGAAACTTCGATTGCTACATTTTTGTTTTTTTGGGGGCAGATTGTTTTCGTGGAGAACAAGAAACTGACTCCCACTCTGCTTGAAGACATCGACGAAGCTCAACTTCCAGACATCTACGGTGGCAAAATGCCTCTTACTCCTATTCAGGATTCCCATTGATGAATGGGTTACTTACTACTCAAGCCCCAAACTCTTACCACCAAATTATTACTCTTCTATTCTTTATATATTGAATAAAACTACTAAAAAGACTATTGCCAACATATTATATTGTGAAAAACAAGAAGCCAAATTTATAATATTTGAAAATTTAAGCTTCTTGCCATTTGGTATCTATTTGTGATTTAGTCATTTATAGTTTCGCAAAAACTACAACAAAAATCAGTAATGGGTTGAATGTTGTCTGAAGTGGATTTTACACTGGCTCTTCCCTGCCACTCTAATTAATAGAACAATGTTACAATACCAAATTAATGTTTGAAAAGAAGCCAATCACCTTCAGCAACTGGGATCGATATGCTTAGTTACTCAATCTGTTTCGTCCATCAGTACATTCTTTGCGAGAGTGAGGGCCATGACAGCCGGATATAGCAGATCTTTGGTCTTTAGTTTTGGCTTAGGTCTCTCTTATATTTTATTTTTAATGCCTAGAATATTTGGGTTTCTTAAAATTGTCACTATCGGATCAAACGAGCCGACCGTGATGGATCAAAATTCATTTTGACGCATTGCAAGGTGGTCCTAAAGTGGGTAGCTCGCATTGAGAACTCTAGCTACAAGCCTACAACCTCACCAAACAACCATACTAAACCATTTTCCCATATTATTATTATCTCTTTTGAGAATTAATCTCGCTCAAGACTAGGCCTGGGCGTTCGGGTATCCGTTGACATTCGCATCGAATTTTTCAGATTTTTGGATTTTCAGGTTTACGCTTCTAGGTCTCATACTAAAATTTTATTAATACGGGTCGGGTTCGGATAATAGCACTTCGGGTTCGGTTCAAAATTGTATTGCATCATAAAACCTATAAAGTAATCATATATCGTACGGATTCGGGTTATATCGGTTCGGTTCGGATATAACCAAAGTAAAAAACAAAATTTTTGAAGTAAAACATAAAGAAAAACATCTAAATTAAATAAAAATTAATCCATCACATATAAAATAACAATAAAATGTTAAATCAAGCATGAAAACAAACATCATTTGTCAACAATATGTATTGCCTTATAAAGAGTAGATTTTTTATTTCAATGAACAAATTATAAAATACTTATTTATAACTAATTGTGTACTTAAAGCATTTATTACAATTTTAATATTTATTATTATATACTCCATCTGTTTCATTATAAGTGTCGTTTTAGGTTTCGGCACACAGATTAAGAAAACAACTAATTTTGTACATTTCATATAAAAAAACACTATTACATATACACCTAACCATATTTCAACCAATAGAAAAATAAATTTTGCATAAAATTAATAAATTTTGCATTGAAAATCGAAAACGACACTTAATATGAAACGGAGGAAGTATAATATTACCACAAATATTGAATTTAATAATTGGAATACTTATATATATTTCAAAATATTTATATTGACTATTAATTTCGGATTTTTCGGGTTACCCGTTCGGGTTCGGTTAATAACATTTCGGGTTCAGATATTTTTTGTACCACCCTATAAGATCCGTTCGGATATTTTTATGTTTCGGATCGGATAACGGGTCGGATTTTTCGGTTCGGATTCGGTTCGGATTTCGGGTTCCGGATTTTATGCCTATGCCTACTTAAGACTATTGGATTACTATGTAGAATTAAAAATAAAAATAAATCTCACTCAGTCTAATTCTTTTTTCTTCTTCTTTGTTGAATAGAAGAAAGATGTAAGTAAGAAAAGGAGGTTAAAAATGAACAGAGTAAAAGACCAGAGGGTGTGTAGGAAGGGCGGGGGGTTCTACTTTGGTTCTGTAAGGGGTGAGGAAGAGATACATTTATATATAAACCTACCAAGCGTGTGTCCGTATTAACAATAAAACTAGAGAATGATCTGGTCTGATCCCATGGGGTTTCTTTTAAGATTGATGTTGAAGGCGAACGTGAGGACATGGCCTCTCGGGTTCCCCTGTTGTCCATAAGGTCTTCAGATCACCTCTCTTATGACCTAACACTGTCAAAGTACCTGACAAATGTGCCACAAACGCCATTCTCAGATCCCATGGCTCAGCTTTTTTTGGTTTTCAAATTGAGGACTTTACCAAGTATGAATGGAACGATGTAAAGCAAAGCTGGTTGCCCGTGTCCATCCATCAAGTTTAAAGCAATATATGTTATGAGAAGACCTGTGAGACAGTAATAAGTTAGATTCTGGAAATTTCTAGTTTGACTTGAGGGAGGGGGAACATACATACCTAGACCATAAGCAGACATTGTCCAAAGGAAGTATCCAGACTTGAGCCTCTTGTTTGCCAGCCAGTCGTATCTGCAATTTTAACACTTAGATCAGGAAAAGCTCTTCTGGCTCAGAGCACCATACAACAGCAGCGTGAGGGGATTGTAGGTAGCGGCAAACCTGAGTGCAAAAGTGACAAGAAGTCCAGGTAAGATGATATCGCCAAAACCGATGATACTGTAGCCACCCCAAGGATCAAACATACGTGGGATCTTTAGTAGCATAGGGATGCCGTCCTCTCCGCTTTTGTCACCACGAGCTACCACAATCATCACGCTTTCACGGAACCACCATTTTGAAACAAAAACCCAGAAGATGTCATACATGAAGCCACAGCTGAGAAGAACAACTCCAACCTGTTTTACATTAAAATGATGGTCTGAAACAGGAAGCTGGTATTTGATGGTGAGGCATCCGAAAAGGAAATTACCTTAAGATTTGGTACCCGGACGATTTGAAGAACTGTGATTATCAGCGAGATTCCCTGTAAGCAAGCAAAAATGAAACATTATAATACATGGGACTGAAAGAGAAGTCAGTTAAGAGAGAAAGGGAGGTGGTTACAAGGATATCTTGGCCTATCCAAGCAAAAGGGTATTGGCGGTAAACTGCCCAGATAACAGCAGATACTATGCACAAGGGACAAACGGCCAGAGTCAAGTATGAGACTGCCCCCAGCAAAGGAACTTTCGCATATGATTCTCCTATTCGCCGGAACCATCTGAAACTATATTATTAAAATCCAACGTCAGTCCCGCCTTTTCTTTTTAACGAGTGATAATAACTACATACCATGAGAGCAAAGCGACCAAACAGGTTTGCAGCCCCTGACATCACCAACAATAATCTCAGTAAACTATAGATTCAGTTGGAGAAAAGATGAACGAACTTTACCTCTACGCCACCGATGCAAAAGAGGACCACCAACACTTCTATAAACCAGAATGACATGAGCTTGTAGAGCATGATGAGGAAACAAGAAGCAACCACCACAAACAAAATTGCTGATATCACGGTGATCTCAACAACCCCTCTAGAGCTTGTGGTTGATACCTGCAACAGTTCATCTGATCCGTCCTGCAATATTTACATTCAAAGCCTTAGAGAAAGGACTTCCATTTTCCTTGGCAGCCAAAAGGTACAGACCACAATGTAAGATTATTAATGCACCTTTAGCAGCTTGTCTTGCTCAATGGCTTCTTCCCTAGCGGTCCAAGCAGACCAATAAGAAGCACAAAGGATGGTACCAACAGCCATAAGCCATAGAAAGACCTCAGCCACATCAACTGCTGGACGTTTAGGCGAATATAGCTGCAAGGTAACTGAACAAATACAGTCAACAACAACACTGAAAATAAAAGAGAGAAAGCTAGAAGACAATAATAACAACTCACGAAAAAGACCAATCTCTGGTGAAGTAGAACTGGAAGCAAGCTAAGAGTGGTATACCTATGGAGTTACTCTGAACGGTCTCCTCGAGGCTTCTACCAGCATCAATAGGTAGCATAACAACAGGGATATTGATATCTAAAACGTTTTCACCCTTCTCACATACCATCTTAAAAAGATCTGCAAAAGGCAACAACATTCAAAGCTCAAGAGAATTCTCAAAGTAATTGGAAGGAACATCTTGTAGAGATTACCAGTGCTGTTGTTTATGATGAGGATGGCAGAGGCACCAGCAGCTTCAGCTACCTTAGTTTTGGTGGTAAAACTGCAATTACCACGGTGAACAAGAATGACCTCTCCAGTAAGCTACCAACCCAAAAAGAAAACGAAGCATATGAGAATTAAAACTGGATATAAAAAAAGTGTCAAAGAAAAAGGGTAACCTTGGATTTGGGGGTGGTGCAGCAATCAGGAGGGTCGGCAAGGGCGAGTTTGATGAGGGTAGCATGCTTCTCCTTAGATTCCAAGGTAGGCCCAAACCTAGCACCGACACCAACAAACTCCTCTTTTTCTTTCCCATCTACTCGAGTTGGGACTTTGACCTGTCACCCATGGAAATTATGTTCCTAGTTCATCATTATGTTTGGAAGATGAATACACCTTCGAGAAACAGACAGGGAAACTAAACTGGCTCTAACAATTAGACCATGATTAACCAGGGATTCTTAGACCGGGTTCTTTCTCAGCGGAACTGTGTTTTTTAACTTTAAACTAAAAAGTATAAGAACCTGTTCTTATCAGAGAGTTCAAACAACAATGAATTTCCTCTTTGCATTTAACGATCTTTTTATAGGTAGCTATTCTCAGAACTTTTAGCTGTGAAAAAAATGTAGAGTCAAATCTGACTTTAAAAAAAAAAAAAAAAAAAAATCAAACTCATCCTCTCTACAGACCCAAATGTTCCTATGCAAGAACAAATAATAGTAGGTCAACAGCTAGCAATCAAACAGATTCAATTCAGATAACTTTACGGAAACCCTAAATTCCACCTGAAACCCAACAGAAACTCATCCAAACTTTACTCTCTCTCTCTCTCTCTCTCTACACAAAACTGATTCGACTGAGATTTCTCACCAGTACGAAATTGTTGTTGCAGCCAGGTCTCTGTGGAATCGAATCATCGTGGTGAACTATGTCTCCACCACAAACCAAACTAGCACTGTACAACAACAACATCCCCAAAACATACAACAAACAGCTGAAAGATCTCCGCTGGATCATACTTTTCACTCTACCAAGGAGAAGAAGAAGACTAGGTCGAAGATAAAAGAGATATGGAGATTGGAGAGGAAGGTACAAGGAACCAGAGAGAGAGAGAGAGGGAAAAAACTCTGGTGGGAGAGAGAGAGATGAAAAGGCAGATCAACAAGAAAGATGTCGTTTAAAAGAGATAAGCAAGAGTGAAACGGTGGTTTTGACTTTCTTTTTTTTTTTTTTTTGGTACCACTCTCTCCCTTTTTGCGCGTGGGTCGCGTGATTTTTTAGACCATTTGAGTTCTCTCGTACATTCAATTTTAATTCATTTGTCCGTACGACATTTTCTTTTCCATTTATAATCCAAGTGATAAGTGATATGCCAATTAACAAAATTAGTTTTGTAGAACAAACACATGTGGAGTCATGAACGGGATTGGTACCAAATGAATACAACATAACTAACACTAAGCCCTAATAATCATAACTATACATTTGCTTTGCTGACTTTTTTTTTTTAATAATGTTTTGAATGATTGACTATTTTGTTCCCATATATCTGAACTTTATAATATTTTGACTATATTTGTTTAAATGATGTAAACTTTCTGGAACATCAACATGCATCTCTCACTTATTTTTATCAAATGTTGTTTGATGTGATTATTAATTCATGTAATTTCTGTATATTTTATTGATTAATATACATAAAGTGAAAACTATAAAATGATAATTTGGTGTTAAATGATATGATTATACACAATCACCACGTAAAAGATAAGTTCGTACACAGTTTATGCAGGAACCTTTAGCTGTTGCAATGTGTACATACAGCACAATGTAGGCCTGGGCGTTCGGGTCTTCGGATCGGGTTCGGACCGGTTTTTTTCGGATCTGGATCTTTTCGGATCCTAAATATTTAGATCCAATAGGTACTTAAAATTTTCGGTTCGGATTCGGGTCGGTTCTTCTCGGGTCCGGGTCGGTTCGGGTCTATAATTAAAATACCCATAAAATACCCGTAATTTTTCGGGACCATATCAGGTCCGAGTCGGGTTCGGGTATTTAGGATCTGAAAAGGACATGATATACCGAATTCCATCAACTTTAGTTGAATATTTGTCATATATATCTAAAATTTTACAAAATAACTTAAATGAGACTATTAATAATTAAAATAAAACATTTTAAAACTCTAAATTTTACATTTTAAAGCTTTATATTACTTTAAAAATGTTAAAAAAATAATAACAAATGTTGTTAACAAAAGATATTTCAACTAAATCATAAAATAATATATATAAATTAGAACACAAAAACATCATAGTTTTAGATATACATGTTTTTAAGTCGGGTACAAATCAGTTCTTATCGGGTCGGATCTATTCGTGTCGGTTCTTTTCGGGTTCGGGTCTATTCGGGTCGGTTCTTTTTCGGTTCCGGTTCTTTCGGGTAAAAAAAATTTAGACCCAAAAGGTATTTGTAAATTTTCGGTCCGGTTTCGGATCGGGTATTTTTTGGTCGGTTCCGGTTCGGGTCTTCGGGTCCAGTTTAAAATGCCCAGGCCTACCACAATGAGTAGGATATCATTGTATGTTTACTTACTGACCATTACAAGTTAAAATGATGCTAATCTTCTATATGTTTGAGTGCTTTTCCTCAGCAACACAAAAGTGACACTTCTTAAATAAAATAAAATACCGGTTTTATGCATCTGAGCTAACTTGCATGTGCGTGGAACATGAATGCGATAAGTACATCAAATCTACCGATCACCGGCTAGCCAATAACTTCTAATTTCTAATTAATTAATTTTAAAAAATTGAATCCGTGTGAACCGTACCGACAAGACGGCATGTTACAGTTAACCATTAGATAATTATAACTAGATTTTAATCCACGCAATTTTTTTTTATTTTATAAATATATTTGATATCATTATAATTTTTTAAATATATAATTTTTATTTTAGTATTATATATTGTGTAACTCTATAATATTATTATTTATATTTACTATTCGGCGTTATTAATATATAATGATTTGTTTAGTACATTTTACTTTATTATTATTTTTTATTACTTACTAATATATTTTCGAGTTAGGTACAATAAAATAACAATGTGAAACACTCAAATAAATAACCTCCTTAAAAATATGAGTTTTCGTTTATTTATACATTTTGCAATAATACATCTTAAAATTTATTTATATTATAGAAAAGAAATATGTTTAAGATAATTTATATTTACATTTTGTGTTTTAGAAAATATACTTTAACATATATTATTTTAGTTTTTTACGGGATTTTATAAGTAGAAACATTGTTTTGTTTAAATAATGTAGCCCAATTATTTTAGTAAATTTTGTACATAGTATCACCTATCATATTATTTTAGAAACTTTTATTGGTATATGATAATTTTGGATATTATAATATTAATTTTTATTTTCATTTTTCATTAAGATTTCAAAATATTATATTACTTTAATTTTTTCAACATGTATAGTTTGTTTTTTCAGTAATATATATATCAGTAATTAATTTTAAAATTAAACTATTAATATGATGTTACATTTTTAAAGAAATAAACAAAATAAGTAATTAATATATGATTAGTACAATTTCATCAAGAACAAATTTTAACAAATATGAAATTTTCAAAATAATATTATATACTTAAAATTTGATATTATATATATATATATATATATTTACTTTATAGTTTCAATATTATTTTAAAAATAAACATATATCTGCACGTCAAATCTAGTATTTATTCTATTTCAGTTATTTTTACTATCGTTTTATGTTCTTTTTTTAAAAGTAGATTGAGTAACATGGTTGTAGTCTGATGCAGTTATCACCAAATATACATAAGTATAAGTCTATCAATGTTAATAAGTTAGTCTGATGTCGATTATGAATAAGACTTATTTTTTTTTACAACAAAATAAGACTTACTTTTTTCACTACAAGAAAACAGGGGGATTCTGATGGCCGAAATCGTCGGAAATTCGTCGGAATTGGTCTATTCCGACGAATTTCCGACGAACCCGTCCGTCGGTATCGTTTCGTCGGAAAAAAAAAATTCGTCGGACTTTCGTCAGAAATTCCGACGACTTTCTGACGAATACCGAGAAACGTCATTCTGACGAACTTCCGACGATATTACGATGCGGCTACACGAGACCAGAGTTCATCGGAAAACTACAATTCCGACGAACGTGGTTCCTCGGTTTATTCCGACGAACTTTGGGCGTCGGAATTTACCGACGGACATCGGTCGTCGGAATATACCGACGAACCACGTTCGTCGGTATATTCCGACGGAAATGAGTTTGTCGGTAAATTCCGACGGATATATGTCCGTCGGTATATTCCGACGACCGTTGTCCGTCGGTATATACCCTTTTTTTTTTACAAATTAATTTTGCATTTTTATATATTTTTTGATATTAATAAATTTAAAAAATTGGAAATTTAAAACTAATAATATTATAAAATTTAAATTCATAAAAACCGAAATAGGAAAAAAACATTCATAAAGTTTAAAATTCATACAAACCGAAATAGAAAAAAAAAACATTCCGAAAGTTTTATAAAGCCGAAATAAACTAAGATGAACTCGAAGACATCAAACGATCTAGCTTCTGCATAATCTCGGTGTTGAACTTCTTCTGGGATGCCAACTCAGCAAGGATAGTGGCATTCTCCGAACGGATAGTGGCATTCTCCGAAAGGATAGTGGTGTTCTGCTCCTCCAATGCCCCAATCCGTTCATCTTTGTCATGTAGCTCCTCGAGAATCATGGGATCGGCATACGGAGCTTGCGAAGAAGATGCCGGATACGAAGAAGCACGACGGGCCAACCCAACTAAACGGCCTCCTTTCCTTTTAGGAACCGCCTACAAAAATATTTAAAGTAAGTAAATATGGACAAGTAAGTAATCGACATTATAAAAAAAATATATTAATAAAAAAAATTACCTTTTCAACCATCTCATTTATTTGCAATAGAGACAGGTTGGTTGAAGCTCCCGTGGAGTCGCCGTCATCAGAGAGAGGCTGAGATTGAGAAACTATCTCAGCTTCCACCAAATCAACTACACCTCTGATCACGGGGTCCTGAATTTGACCCGTCGTCTTGTTAGTGTGAGCCACCTTAATGAGTTGGAGACGATCAACGGGATTACCGTCATTTGCTTCGATCTAAAAAAACCGCCATTATTAGCCAAAAAATATATAAAATATTTATTTAAAAAATATAAAGATAAATAATAATAAAAAACTTACAAGTTCATCCTCCTTAGTAGACATGGAGCAAGCGCCGAGGTTGTGCACATACATACCTTTCCCGCCACGATCGCTCTTCCGGTTCCTGGAGTTCCTAGAAGACGTCTCTGCAGTGTCTTCCCTCTCCCAATGAGCTATCAACTGCTCCCACACCCCCCCGTTGATGAACCGTGGCTTCTTGTTCTTCTGCCAAACTGTCTTCCACGCGTTTATCTGCTTTGTGTAAGAGTCCATGGCCTTTTCGTTGAATTTCTTACGGACTGTTTCCGTAAGATCGGAGTGCCAGTTGAACTCTTGCTACAAAACAAACACAATTTAATAAGTAAATATATGTAAAAAAATGTAAAAACTTAAAAAAAATGAAGGGTTACTATACCGCAAACTGACGAAACCACAACTCTCGTTCGTCGGAAGGGATCACACTCCACTTTGGATATCCAAAACGGAGCATGGAGTACATCATCTGGTTGATGCTCCGGCTAATGCCATTTTTCGACTTGGTGAACCTTTAAAAAAAAATACAAGTTAGCAAGTTAATTAAAGCAAAAAATATAACGGTACAAATAAAAAAAAATACTAACCAAGTGCTATGGCCTCGTCGTGGGTTGAGTTGGAGAAACGGGAGATGCTCTCGACCTGGTTGTTGAACCAATAGATGAACCGGCATGACCCCCGGATCCTGTTGAGCAGCAGCGTGAGGGGCAGCGTGAGGGGCAGAGGGAGCTGGAGCGGGAATATATGCGGGAACCGAGTCATGAGACGATACCGATGCACGGGAACCGCTCACCGAACTACGTCGAAGACGGGCTGCGGGGCGGGCTTCATCCTCGGCCCTAAAAAAAAAAATTAACCCATCAAACATATTTTCATTTATATATTTACAAAAGGTTTTATAAACGTTTTAAAAAAACTATTAAACCTTTATATATATATATATATATATATATGTATACAAAATTATAAAAAATTTATAAATATAGAAAAATGTTGTTAAAAATTTAAAATGAAGAAAAATGTTGTTAAATATTTATATTTTTTTAAAAAAATGTTGTTAAATATTTATTAGTGGAAACTTAAAAAAAAATATAAAAAATTTTAAAATTTTAAAATTTTTACTATACATGATTTACATATATATATATATGTATACAAAATTATAAAAAATTTATAAATATAGAAAAATGTTGTTAAAATTTATAAATGAAGAAAAATGGTGTTAAATATTTATATTTTTTTCAAAAAAACGTTTTTAAAAATCAAAAAACGTTTTTAAAAATCAAAAAACGTTTTCAAAAATAAAAAAAAAAACGTTTTAAAAAACAAAAAACGTTTTTAAAAATCAAAAAATGTTCCAAAAAAAACTAAAACAACAATCCTAACTTATATATCCTAAACTATCCATTCAATCCTAAAATGTTCAATCAAACAACCTAAAATCCGAGATCAACTTCCAAAACCCTAAACAATTGAAAAAAAAAAGGTTTGGGATGATTCTTACATGATTTGGGGTTTGGGGAAGAGATAGGAGGGTGAGGAGAGGATTCGCCGGTGAAGAGAGGCCGGAATCGCCGGAGAGTCGCCGAAATCGCCGGAGAGTCGGAGAGTTTGAGAGAGAGAGAGAGGCCGCGGAGATAACGAAGAAGAAAGGAGAAGGGTTTTTATTTCGTGGATTCCGACGGACACGGGTTCGTCGGTATTCCGTCGGTATATTTAAAATATACCAAATGCCGATTCGCGAAAATTTTCAAGCGGTTTGGTTCTCCCGGGCTAATTGAAATTCCGACGGAACGTGTCCGTCAGTATTTTCCGACGGACACATTCCGTCGGTATATTCCGACGGAATTCCGACGACTTAGTGTTTAGGGTGTTCTTTTCAAGTTTCTAAATGCAAAATCCAAACCTTTGATAATATATATAGTATTTGCATAAAGATTTAACAATAAAAATGTTTTATAACACGATTTTACACAACAATATTTTTTGTAGTGTAAGCTTATATAAATATGATTGTATAAGTACATAATGTTAAGATGAGATGTTATGAAAACAATGATATGCATACATAAATATTTTAATGAGTTGTTATATTTGAACGGTTGCGATCTAATACTATACTAAACACTTATTATGTGTTATTTTCATAGTTTTGGCATCTAAATTTATAGATTTTTATGATTGAAACTTTATAGAAAAACATGTCGTCGGTATTTCGTCGGAAAATACCGACGACATTCCGACGAACTCGACAAGTTCGTCGGAATGTCGTCGGTAATTTCCGACGAAATACCGACGACCTTTCCAATTTTCAATGAAACCCGTTGTCGTCGCTATGTCGTCGGTATATTGCGAGGGATTTCCGACGGACCATTAAAAAAAAAAAAAAAAAAAAAAACTAATCAGAATCTTCTGAATCTTCATCAAACTCCCCAACCTCGGCTTCCGGCTCTGAATGTACGACAGCATCATGTCCAAACACAGTCAAATTCTCAACGAGTTGAACATTTTCCAAATCTTCAACTGCCTGGGCGTTGCTGGTAGACTCTGGTTGCAATGGTTCATCATCATCAGAAGTTCCATCCACTCGTCCTCTTGGGTTGATTTGCGTTACAGTAACCCATGGATCGTCTCTGTACGTCACCCGAGGGTAACTGATGTAGCACACCTATACATATCAATTATACAAAGTATTAGTTCAATATATAACATTAATTAATTATATTGGTAAAAAATTATGAATATATTGACATACCTGATCAGCTTGCGAACCAAGAATGAAGGGATCATAATATTGAAGTTTCCGCCGCGAATGAACTGATGTAACACCAAACGCATCAATCTTCACTCCTCTATCTGGGGTGGTGTCATACCAATCACAATAGAATACTACACAACGCAATCCAACCATTCCAGGAAATTGGATTTCCAATATTTCTTTTATGTTGCCGTAGTAGACATCGTCACCAGAAGAAGATGAAACACCAGCATCATATGTTGTCTTAGAATGACCTTTCCTTGTGAATGCATATCCTCGCGTACAAAATTTAGGATATGATTTGACCACATAGTTTGGTCCCTGCACAAATTCGCGTATCCAATCATCGAACACAAGACCTCTGGCCAAACCATCATTCACCTATAAAAAAAACATATATGATTGCAAAATTAATTAGTTTATATATATTAAATTTAAACTAATCATTTGCATAGGGTAATAGGATATATGACTCACATAACTACGAAGCCACGCAGCAAATCCGTTATCTCTAAGTTGTCGAAGCTCATCTTCTGTTGCATGCCTGTGAGTCATACGCAACTCCGCCATATATACACTATATACAAAAATATTATCAATATGAAATAAATTTATTGAATATTAATCTAACAATAAATGAATAAATATTTTTACCTCTCATATTGTAGAACATCTTCACAGTTGGTGAGCAAATATGTTTGCAAATGAGCGTTCTCAGTGTCCGTAAGTCTCCGCTTCGTGAATTTTCCACTAAGTCGTCCTATTTCCTTGAACATGCTTGGGACAGTAACATGATATGTTGCTCTCTCCCCTCTATCATCATGCCGAGCAGGTCTTCGGTGTTTTGTTTGCACTTCTGGTGGAAAATAATTTTCAGCAAAGATTGCAGTTTCTTCATTGATCACCTGTGCCACTATAGATCCTTCCACCCTGCTTTGATTTTTGACCATCTTCTTCAGATGATGCATATAACGCTCAAAAATATACATCCATCTGTACTGCACAGGACCACCAAGTTCCAATTCTCTTGCGAGATGAATAGCAAGATGTTCCATTACATCAAAGAATGATGGAGGAAATATCTTCTCAAGGTTGCACATGCTGACTGGTGCGTTTGTCTTCAAATTATTAATACCCTCTTCAGTCAATACTCTGCTGCATAAGTCACGGAAAAAAACACTAATCCCTGCAATTGCTTCATGAACATTACGTGGCAATAATGCTGAAAAGGCAAACGGAAGGAGGCGCTGCATAATTACATGACAATCATGACTCTTCAAGCCAGTAAACTTTCCTTCGCTTCTATCAACGCAGTTCCCCAAATTTGATGCATATCCGTCAGGAAATTTCACTTTCTCTGTAATCCAATCAAAGAACTCTTCTTTTCTAGCACCATCTAGCCGATAAATGGGAAAAGGGGCCGTACCGTTCTCATCAACGTGAAGTTCAGAACGATCACAAATATCGACTAAATCCAACCTTGACTTCAAATTATCCTTCGTTTTACCTTGGATGTTAAGGACTGTGTTCATCAGATTATCGAAGAAGTTCTTCTCAATATGCATGACATCTAAATTATGCCGCAATAGATGACTCTCCCAATATGGTAGATCCCAGAAAATACTCTTTTTGTGCCAGTTATGTAGCTCTCCAACCGCATTGACTCGAATGTTTTCATGTCCACCTACATCTGGCGTCCTTTCTGCATCAAAATACCTAAACTGCTTCAACAAATCTTTCCCACTAACTTCCTCAGGTGGACCATCAAACACCTGCTTGTTCTTCGTAAACGAAGTCTTACTCCTGCGGTATGGATGATCAGGTGGTAGAAATCGTCTGTGACAGTCAAACCAACACGTTTTCCTTCCGTTCTTTAGTTGGAAAGCATCTGTGTCATCTTGACAATATGGACATGATAGCTTCCCATGTGTTGTCCATCCAGATAACATACCATATGCTGGAAAGTCACTTATTGTCCACATAAGTACTGCCCGCATCTGAAAGTTTTCTTTGCGCGAAACATCGTATGTCTCAAAACCATGCGCCCATAGTTGTTGCAACTCATATATTAGTGGTTGAAGAAACACATCTAGTGATCTTTTAGGATGATCTGGCCCGGGGACTAGAATTGAGAGAAACAAAAACTCTCGTCGCATGCACAAGCTCGGCCGTAAGTTGTACGGTGTCACAATAACTGGCCATAGAGAATACTGCCTTCCATGCTTTCCAAATGGGCTGAAACCATCAGTAGATAATCCAAGATAAACATTTCTTCTCTCTTCCGCAAATTCTGGATATGTTGACTGGAAATGTTTCCAAGCCTTTGCATCTGAAGGATGTCTAATCTCACCATTTGTGGAATGCTCTGCATGCCATCTCATTGCTTTTGCTGTGCGCTCACACTGATACAACCTCTTCAATCTTTCCGTCAAAGGCAAATACCACATTCTTTTGAATGGGATCGGAACTCTTCCCCTCGTCTCCTGATAACGAGGTTTCCCACAAAATTTGCATACATTCCGTGTCTCATCCGCTCTCCAGTAGATCATGCAGTTGTCAATACATACATCTATCACTTCATACGGTAGTTGAAGACCTGCAACAAGTTTCTGAACCTCGTAGTATGAACCCGGTGCAAGGTTATCCTCAGGTAGAATACCTTTGACAAAATCAGTAATCGCATCCATACATTCTTCAGCCAAATTATAGTCTGTCTTAATACCCATTAATCTAGTTGCAGATGATAAGACTGAATGACCATCTCTACAATTTTGATACAAAGGTTGTTTTCCTGCATCCAACATGTCAAAAAATCTCCTAGACTCGGGGTTTGGTTCTTCCCCTCTATAATGATCATGTACCATCTGCTCAGTACCTACACCATAATCTATATCCGTTCTAGATTCTTCTAACCTAATATCAGGCTGAGGTTCACTAACAGGCTGAGGTTCGCTAGTACTACCATATTCATAACCAGTTTCCCCATGAAGGTACCAAACTTTATAATTACGTGAAAACCCTTTCATATACAAATGAGTCCAAACATCAAATTCTTTTATAACCTTATTATTATTGCAAGAAGAGCAGGGACATCTTAACATACCACTTTTTGCATCCGGTTGCTGTTGAACAAGCCTCATGAATTCTCCAATCCCTTGAACGTATTCTTCCGTAAGCAAATTGGTGTTCGGATCCAAATGAGGTTTATCCATCCACGAACGATAATAAACTTCTGAAGACATGATTTTCACGGAATTGTTATGACTAAAGAGAATGAAGAGAGAATGAAGTGTGAATGAGTTGAATGAGGAGGGGTTGTATTTATAGGAAATTGCTTACGGACCTCCGACGACTTTCCGACGAAATTCCGACGGATGTAAAGAAGTCCGTCGGAATTCCGTCGGAATTGTCCAATCCCAAACGGCTATACAACGGTCATATGTATTTGTCGGCAACGGTCACATGGTTCGTCGGAATTCCGTCGGAAAATACCGATGGAATTCCGACGACTTTGCTGTTAATCGGAATGTCGTCGGAATTCTGTCGGAATATACCGACGAACTTCCGACGACTACAACGGTTACATTTTTTATCGGAATGTCGTCAAAAAGTCGTCGGAAAATTCCGACGAACCGTATGTCGTCGGAATTCCGTCGGAAATGGCCGACGGAATTCCGACGACTTCATTTTTTTGGATTTGGTCGGAAATTTGTCAGTATTCCGTCGCAAATGTCCGACGACCTTGGTGTCCGTCGGAACCTCCGTCGGAATTCGGTGTGTTTTCTTGTAGTGTTTGAAGGAGTTTAAAATTAGTTGAAGAAGTATAAGTCTATCAATGGATGCTGAGCTGATTTAACAGTAATTGAAAAAAGTTTGAAACCTAGACAAATGCAAAACATATGTCAAGAAGAGCATAAATCGATAGCTCCAACAAATGAGATATGCCAAGTATAGTTCTAAATTATGAATCTTATTACTTTAAAGCATCCATGCTTTAATATAGGATAACAATTATTAGCGAATATTAAGGTATCTATTTAATATTTGTAGATTAAGGATATGTAGAAATAATATCAATACAATACTAAAAGGGCAATATAAGTTATAGGGAGAGTGTCTACGTCAGCCAATTAAATCGTCCAATGGAAAGTTGTGTTTTTGCCATGTCACGCTGGGATTGAGATGTTTTCTTTACTCGATCCGTGAGTTGTAAAATTTGGCCCAAAAGCCCAGTTCAAAAGAAACCCTACAAGGCTTCGATGGTCGGCGGGGTGACGCCTGAGATTCTCTACGCTGAGACTCCACTTACGCTTCATTACAATTGTTTCGTGTTCATTCATATTCTCCCCGTTTCAAAGCCACATTCTATGTTACTTTACCCTGCTCAAGGCGGTAATTTTAGAATTATAAATAGGTAGAATGGAAACTTCATATGTTCTTCTTCGTGATCTTAAGGCTGGCCGATGTCTTCGACAGTGGAGGTCTGATTGCTGAGATTTTGGGCGGCTCGAAATGTCAAGCGTTCTCCTCTTGATGCTCAGGTGTTTTTGATCTTAAATCTCAAAATCATAGTATTTTATCCATTCCGGTGACAAGTTATTACTTTTTATTAATCTGATAATCAAACTTTTTATTAATCTCATAATCAAACTTTTTATTCCGTTCTTTATTTAATATCTTTGAATTTTTATCCTGCTCTGTTTTTATTTTTTGCAGGAAGAATATTCGTCTCAACCATAAGGTAGATAAAAAATCCATATTCTCTTTTCTCTCAAGTCTCAAACGTCATGTTTCAAATTTGTAATACCTTTCATACCAATTAGTGGTTTGGTTTTCAAGTTTATGCATAAAATTTCTGTCCTTCACTGATTTAACTGAGAATTTATATGCTAATTGAATATGTTAATTAGCTTTTGAACTTCATGTTTCAACTTTATGGTAACACCTTTAATTTGCTTAAACACTTTGTCTCACTGATCAACCCGAGATTTAGCTTTGAGTTGTGTGCATATATTGGTTTGCAGATGGTTTCTTCTAATGATGAAAGTTGACTTTGGAGGCGTTGAACATGTGAGTCAGTATCCACGTTAGTCTAACCGTAGCAATGAATATACGTGAACCTCAAATGCCCTTGCTCTTTTTATAAAATCAGTTACTTTTCTCATGTCTAAATTTCTATTAAGCTTTGTATTCTTATGGGTTTGGAAGGCTGCAATCACGCATTCGATGAATGATGCAGGTAGTCTTATGAGTGTGCAGTTCCTTCGACGTGCAAAGATTATGGGGAAGAAAGTCATGGATGGTGTTATCTTTGCAAGCCTTCTGGATGCAACACTCAGGCGGCGGCGTTCAGACCGAGGTTAGCTCTAGAGCTTGGGATTCATTGCTTTTCTTTTTTTCTTCAAAAGGGATTCATTGCTCAAACGCAATTTCTATAGTCTTAAGTTGAGTGTTTTGTGTTTATAACCAGCTCCAGTTATGGGGGTCATTGTGAAAGTGCATTGCTTTAGTGTTGTTTTCTGCTGTCTACATACCTTACTTACATCTTACATAATCTTTGTTTCAAGGACAATGATGCACGTGGTGAAGATCTTGAGGCTGTTGGCGGCAGTCTCTACCTTCAAGATTGCTCTTTTTCTGGCTGCAGTTACTCTGCATGCTCATACATGGTTGGTGAGTAAACGACCCTGCTGATTTGTCATTTTTTTGCTACTTATTGTTCTCAACCAGCTAATATTTTTTAGATGTAACCATGTTTTGGTTTGCACCAGATACTGGTATGCTTTGTAGTGTTTACTAATGGTTGGAATCATGATAATGCAGTTTCCTACCTGTTCTCAAGAAGCTATTGTCTTGCAGCATGTACTTCACCACTCTCTTTCTTTCTTATGATAATGATGATTTTTTTACTAATCTGTTTTAGCTGTATTGCAGGTTATTGCAGAGTATTCAATCTTTCCATATTTGAATCATGTAAATACACTTTCTTGAATTAAAAAACCAAATTCTTAATCAAAATTATCCTTGAATTATAATTTTAATGCAGTTCATGATTAGTTGTGTTTCTTATTCTAATTCTTACGTGATTTTTGCAAGAGCGTCAACTCTGCTTTCATATTATATGAGCAACATTATCAAAGTATTATATATGTCATTGCTGGTACTTGCATTCTCAATTTGTTCCCTCTGGTTTTATTTTCTGATTTTTTTCACATGATTTTCAGAGAATCAAATTTGGTTTGGGACCAGACGGGAAGCTAAGATTTCCTTCTCATCAACAAGACACACATGTTTTCCGCTCTTAGACAGTACGTATCCACAGGAAACCCTCTTTGGGGACTTCGTCCTCCGCACAACGCCCCTACCTACGACCAACAGCCTCATTCCACTTCTTTCTTCTCATACAAAGATCCTGGGAATCTCAGTATGGTGATTTTTTTCTTGAGTTGGTATTCGTCTATTCTCACCTCCTATGCAAACCAAGTCCTCTCTGTTGCTTCCTCCACATTTAGCGGTGGGGTGTCTCTATTTGGGAAGTTACCTCTCTTATACCCATGACCCAGGCTAAGATCATACCCTTATGAGTTAACAGCTGGGTTATACAGTTCTAATGGTCATGACATGTCGACTATACGAGGCAACCGTAGAGATCTTTGCAAATCAATAAAATTTCTCATTTTAGAAAACCTTCATTAACAAGTTAGGGTTTAGGATTGATTTAAATAGGATAATATATTTAAAGATTAGTGAATCATGAATATATTCAATTAGGGTTTAGAATATATTTCAATACTAAAAAATAAGATAAGTGAATAACTTAATCACAATTAATTTTTAATTAATTATTTATTCAATATTTTCACCATTATTTATATTTATGTACTTATTAATATTAAAGATTCATCTCAAATATTTTAATTATTTTAAAATTAACATATAATATTTTAATTATTTTAAAATTAACATATAATATTTTAATATTTATTAAAGTATTACAAAATTCAACTAACATAAAGAAACAAATTAAATATTAAAAGTGTTAAAATTCTTAAAAATCATATATGTCAATATAAAATAGAAATAAGCTTTGATATATTTTAGTTACAAAATTATAAGATGAACATTATAAAATTATAAGCTGTTTAGAGCCTTTGATTACATCAGTAAATCACATTACAAAGACTTTTTAAAATTGTTACCTCAAGTCTATTAATAATTTAATATATCATTCGATTTGTCCATCGTTTGTTTATAGTGTTATATGAAATAAATGTGTGTAAAGATCAAGGTTAGAGCATCACCAATCAATGCAATGATTTTTTTTTACAATTTTTTTAAAAAATTGTAATTTACATCTCGCTATTCCACCGTCTAAAGGTTAAGAATAGTGGAAATATGTTTCTACTTCAACATACAAAAGATATTCCAAGGTTGTAATCTTTTTTACATATTACCAATGACTAATATATCTTCATGTGTGTAATGAAATCTATTCAAAGTACTTTTATGTAGTAACTAACTAAAAATGGAATCGTTCGTATTGAAATCTACTACAGATTTCACATTTTCATAATAAATAATTTCACAAATAATAAATGCCAAACAGTTTTAATATTAAAAATAAATGATGGCTTCAAAACTTAAATAGTTACTAAAGTATTTTCATTGGTCATCAATATTTACAGATTTCAATATTCAAAATTATTACACATTTATAAAATTATATATTTATATGAAGCAAAGGTTATTTACCTGTACTTCAAATAATAATTTAAAAAATCAATCAGATGATCTATAAGAAAATATATAATATACATTAGATAATAGAAGACATTTATATTTTTTTAAATGTAGAGTATTTTAAATTTTAAGAAAGATTAAAATATGATTACTAAAATATAAATAGAAACATCTAATATGTTTAAGATAATATATATATAATGATATTTTAAAGAAAAAAATATAATCTTTCAAAAAAAAATGATATAATATAAACATAAAAAAAACTGTAAAAAAACTCTAAGATTTAAGTTATATTTAATATTAAAATTATATATATTTTATAAACCAACAAACCGCGCGTAGCGCAGTAAAATATCTAGTAAATGTTAATTAACAGATAAGTCCCAATATTTTCAATAGGTCTAAAAAAATCATGTCAAAGTAATTTTTAAATAGGATTCTGTTTTAATAAATCAGATTGAAAATCTTATGTGGCCGACCTCACCTCATAGTGAGATCAGTGTAATGGCCAATAAGACCATCCCACGTTCCAAAAAAGCCCATTTGTTTGTTTGCACACGCGTCCGTTATTTATCCAAATCTCACGTGTGCAAAAACCCTTGTTGGGCCATGTTTAATAAAGTGATGGTTAGATTGGCCCATAGAAAGGGACGTATGTTGTTTTGGAAAGGCCAAGATACACACTACAGGTTGTTTTTTTGAAAGGGTTGACCGGCAGACAAGTTTCCAGAGTTAGAGCAAAACAGCAAGCATTTTTGTATATGGGTTATGTCGTTTTCTTTCAGGTTGTTTAATCAGAGAACCAAACAGTTTGTATATTTTACAAAGTCCACTCGTCACAGGACATGTAAAAAAAGGTTTTAACCAACTCAACTTGAGATTTATGACATTCAAAACGCTAAACGGAGTTTCATTTAAAAGTTACGTTGAAGCCACTCTTGAACGGTGGAACCAAGTGTTGATGTAAGATGTCTGCCATGAAGTAGTCGATGACGTATTTGCTGAAGCAGACGTCGTGTTGAGTGGCGAAGACCATGTGGAGTCAAGATGCTGAGTTGGAGTCGTGTAAACTTGGAGAGCAAAATAGTATTTTAGAGATATGGAAAGAATAATAAACTTGACTAGCAAGTTTATGACTTAAAAAAAAGATGAATAAGTGCATTCCAAGAAAAGGAAAATTGCACTTAATGTTATGGAAGATGTCCATATTGTGGATTCCTTGGAGACTAGGGTTTCGGGAATGTGAAGAATAATATAAGATAGCTATGAGGTCGTCTGTATCGACACATTGACACATAGGCTGATCTTATAGAGAGAGAGAAACTCTTGGAAGTGTTTTGGGTCATGCTGAAGCAGTGACTGAAGTACTTGATGGTAGAGAGACATAAGCGGGTAGCTTAGAAATTTTTCAGTAGCGTGTGTTAGGGTGTTAACACTAGATGTGTAAAAGCTGAATTAAGCAGATCTTGTAATAGATTGTTTAAATGAGATTCTAATAAAACATATTAGTTGGTTGTATTGTTTTGTCTCTTGGTTTACTTTATGCGGTACTATTGTGTTTGCATCTTGGACTTAATTAGACCAAGGGCGTGGTTAGGGACAAGGTTATTGTGGGCAAGCTTAAGATTTGTAACTTTGTCACGGGTGAGGTCTCGTGACCATCCTGGAGCCATTCTCTTAAGGCGCCATCTCCGTAGGTGAAACCATCTGCTGCAACACGAGGCTCTCGCATTACTTCCTCACAAAAAAAAAAACAAAAAACAAAAAACAAAAACCAATCATTGACTTCAAAACGTCTAAACTAGGCTAGCTGCTAGTGTGAATTTACAGAACAATGCCCTACAGAAAACAAAACCGCAAACTCAAATGTACCGTGTCAACCAAGAAACCACAAACTAGATAGAAGATTCGTTTTTCATAATCCACCTTATAGATTCAACAAGAAAAATTCATTGTGAATGTAAGATCGAATGTATAAAGCATTATGCTCATAGTACTAATGCGAGGCTCCAGCCTCCATGTCGTAGGCAACTAAGTAATGTCGATAGAGATATATCACTCACATGCTGCATGCAACTATGTAATGTCGATAGGGATATATTTTTGCCCACATGCTGCATGCAACTATATATAATCGATAAATTAATCTCGACTTTGACTTTTCTGAATGCCCACTTTAATATATTTCAAGTGCTTCTTCTTCTTTTGGACATTGATCTCGCCTTTTATTTTCCCCGATTTGTCTAATCCTTATAAAGAAACTCTTCGCATATTCTTTTCCTATAATTACATTGCATATATTATCTCAGAGTTTTAAGGGTAAATCAAATCCTATCATATTCTTCCAATTAAGTACCAAAAGAATTGAATTCTATAAGGAAACTTATTTTTGGTCTTTGATTTTGTTACCAAACCTAAACCTTTTAGCAAAAAAAAAAAAGAATAGTTACCAAAGTTTAGTTATTTTCATCCAAATATGATATGTACAAGAACCAATATATAATACTTTATCTAGTATATATAAAGACAGATGATAAATAACTGTAGATTGCGTTTAGATATTTATTCTATAAACAAAGACAATGACCCCATAATCAATTTGTTTGCTGAAGATTTTTTGACTGGTCAGAAACAAAATTATAACAAAGAACTTTAGGCTTTTAAATAATCTTTTGTCTGTTTTTGTAAAGGAAAATCAGAGATTGCAGATTGCAAATCCTTGTTCAATTCTTAAATCTAAAAATTCAAAAAATGGGAGCAGAAGAAGAAAAGACAAGCGAGAGATCAGTAAAGGTGTTGCTATCTGGTATGTTCAGCAGGAAGAAGAAGAAGAAGAAGAAGGGATCATCATCACCATCAAATGAAGATCCGCGTTTGATGATGAGAAGAGACAAAACTAATAATAAGAATGTGCATATGTCTCTCTCTGAGTTGATGAGGAAGTTGAAACATTCTTTCAAAAAGGAGAAACCGCAACATGACAACAATAAGAGGTTACTAGTACTGCGGAAGAAGAAGGGAAAGAGTTTATCAACAACAACTAAAGATCATTTCTTTATCGAGCGGATGGCTTCAATATCTCAGAAGTTACAACAACACCATGTCTTCAAGGAGAAACATAATCTGTTGTCTGAGAATGGAGATTCCGATCAACACTTGGCAACGAGTGAAGAGGCTCAAGGAAGGATTGTATCGCTGCTTCCGGGGTATTCGTCCCCTTTTAGGAGCCCTGGGAAAATATGGGACCAGAATCCAACTCTCCTTTCCAGATCTGCTTCAGACAATTTTATGAAGTCTGAAACATTGGCAGGTACTTTTTGTTTATATATATCCTCCCATGTTTGAGAAACATATTAAACTATTTGTTTGTCTTTGATATTGTGCATATACTTATTCAAAGAGATAGAAGAAAGGGTGGTTTCGTTAAGCCAGGATAGTAGGAGCCCTTCCGTGTCCAGTAGCAGCCACAACTTCGTCACCTTTGAGATATCACAACTTCGAGAAGCTTCTGATGTAGAGAAAGATGATGAGGTTTGCTTACAAAATTTGAATTTATTACAGTTTCTATGCATATTCTTTTGTCATCCATCATGGAGAAGCAGAGAAGAGTTATATGGTTGTTATTTTTTTTTGTTTGGGTTCTAGCAGAGCTCCCATGAAGAGAGCCTACCACAACCGTCTCTTCTCTCTGCGTCATCACCATCTCACTACATATCTAGAACCGATGAATACGAACTAGTTCTTGACCCGCTCTTCATTGGATATGAAATTAGTCCAGCAAGAGGTATGAGTTCTTTTAAAAAAAAACTATACTTACTGCTGAACATAAGATTTAGAAAAATTAAATTAGTTATGAGCTGACATTGACTCATCTTCAACAAAAAAATCAGGTGAAGCAAAGAGACAGACTCTGTTTAACCACAATGAAGAAAAAGATGTTCCTATGAATGAAAAAGAAAGAGTGTTTAAGTACGTTAAAGCGGTGTTGGGTGCAATAGACTCAAGCTGGGAAGAGATGCACCTGAAAACAGAATTCTCCGACCAGATTCTCAACCCGGCTTTGTTCAACAACATACCATTCTATCCAAGTCGGCTTTGTGCTGCTGACCATGACCATGAGCTCCTCTTTGACTCCATCAACGAACTCATCTTCGAATTTTGCAGGTTTCCTCAATGGGTATCCTTTGTTAAACCAAGAACTGATCAAGTCTTCTCATTCAATGGTGATGAGAGCATCGTTGACGAGGTTCAGAAAGAGGTTTATTCTCGTCTCTTCCCGTTGCAGTTTGCTGACTCGGTGGACCAAATCATTAGAGAAGACATGGATAAACGCGGAAACTGGTTAGATGACGTTAGAAGTGAGGTTGAGTGCATTGGCTTTGAGACTAGTGAACTGATTCTAAATGAATTACTGGAACAGCTCATGCTTGACTTGTTGTGAAGATTAGAAGATGATCACCCTGTACTAGCAATCACTTTGGAGAGATGAGTATATGAAGACTATTTTTTTTTTTTGGGGTCAAACTGAAGACTATATCTATGTAAAAAAAATTCATGGAATTATGAATGATTAAATCCAGCTTTGAGCTATTATGCAGGATTTGACTTAATTTATTATGAACATATATCTCAGTCTAATGAATAGAGAGTTCTCTGTTCAGCTACATATGTCCCTTGTCTGTTGCAGTGTTGTTGTTACTTGATGATTTACCCTTCTATATGATGGTCATCGGATACAGACGGGCCGTTTAGACAAAGAAAAAAGATAATGGGCCCCCAAGTAGGCCCTAACCGAATCAGTAGATTTCTTACAACGCGGTCGTTTTAAGTTCCCGGCTGCTGCGTCCCGTGCTGGGGTGTTACGGTTGAGAAAACCCCCTTTTTGAAAATGGAGAAATCGACCTCCGCGGCAACTCCTCCTCCTCCTTCCGCTACTTCATCTCTCCCGCTTCCTACAGCAGCTGCAGCAGATCAGAGATCTTCGCCGGCGATGGACTTAGATAACCCGCCGGTTCCGAGTCGGCCACATATAGGAGGAGCTCAGGTGGCTCCGTCAGATCCGTCGTCAAGGGGGAGAAAGAGGGGGCTGGAAGGGAATCTGAAGGTGGAGAACTCCAACTACTACAAGATGCGTCTCCTTGTCAAGGATCTTCGCCCTCACGTTCTCGAGGTATGAAATCTCCACTACTCTTCTCTCTGTTTGTGGAATTAATTAGATATCAACGGAGAGTATATGTTCTGGTAATTGTATAGGTACTACGAGCTCCCGACTTCAGAAACTGCAAGGCAGCAGTCGAAATTCAAGAGAGTGAGTCTCTCTCTCTCTCTCTCTCTCTCTCATTATAGCACTCTGTTGTTTTCTTTTTAAAATTATTGATTGTTCTGAGTATTATATGCAGAGATGAAGCTTTTGCTTCAACTGTACCAAGAGATGATTGGACAAACACCCAAACTTGAGAAATCAACTAAGACCGAGTCCTTATCCAACGGCAAGGCATTCAGTCAAACACCTGAGGCAACAAGCACTACTGATAATAAGCACAACAACTCTGTTGTTGGTGACGACAAGGTCGTTGGAGGGTCTGCTTTTGGCTGGAACTTCGTCACCTATGGAGGCACTGATGCTGTTTACTGTGGCCTCTCCAAGGAAGAATACAGAGCTTCTCACCCAATTGTTCAAGCAGAGGCACATGTAGAGGCTCAATTATAAAAGGTTTCTTTAGCCTTCCTGTTAATGTTGTTTGTTTTAATATTGTCTAGTACATGCACTTTGGTGTCTGTACATCCCATTATGTTGTTGTATCAACTGAAACCAATGGGAGCTCTTGCCATGAATGTTTAATTAGTACCAATGTTTAACAGTTCTCAACGCTTACCAATTGAACACAAACAATGAAGATTACCTTTAGCTTTTGTTTTGCATTCCTTTAATAACCACCAATCCTGGGGAATTTATTTTTTTAAAAAAGAAGTCAAATTTCGTAATAAAAACAAGAAGAAAAAACATGGACATCATGAAACCTCAACTTCTCAATCATGTCCGGAACAAACTTCACAATACACATAGATGCATACATGAATAAAATATAGATATTATATGGGGCACAACGTGAGAGCATCAAAGACTTGTTTGGTTTTATAAGACGTGACCAGTCTAATGACCCAGCCCAACCTACTTCTTTCTCTCTTCTTCCTCCTCTAGTTTCCGATCATCAACAAGCAGAGAACATGGTAAGTTCCTGTAATTCATTTTTGTTACCAATCATGTAATGTGTTGTGGTTGATCATATATCGTGTTGAGTATGCAGGCTAATTCAGCGTCTGGGATGCATGTAAACGATGAGTGCAAGCTCAAGTTCTTGGAGTTGAAAGCAAAGAGGAACTATAGGTTTATAGTGTTCAAAATTGATGAGAAGGCTCAGCAAGTTATGATAGAGATGGTTGGGAATCCAGAAAAAACTTATGACGATTTCACCAAATGTATGCCCGAGAACGAGTGCAGATATGCTGTCTATGACTTCGATTTCACCACTCCTGAGAATTGCCAGAAGAGCAAGATTTTTTTCATCGCATGGTACAACCTTCTTTTCCTCATGATTATAAAGTGGACTTTTTTTTATCTCACAATCATTTGAGACATTGGTATGCTTTCAGGTCACCAGATACTTCAAGAGTGAGGAGTAAGATGTTGTACGCAAGCTCAAAGGACAGATTCAAGAGGGAACTGGATGGGATTCAGGTTGAGTTGCAAGCAACAGACCCTAGCGAGATGAGCCTGGACATCATCAAAGGCCGAGTCAATCTCTGAATGCATCATCTTAGTGCTTTTCAGTCAAATTCATATTTTGTGCTTTCGTTTTCTTGCTGTTTTTGCTTCTTCTTCTGTTACGGTTTTACTTATTGGCTCTTTGTATGATCTGTGATTCAAGGTCTCACCATTCTTTCTGGAATGGCAATATTCAAAATATAATAATATTGCTTCCCTAAACAAAATTAAGTAACTTGTTGACTATATAATGAGCTGATGATGCAAAGAAAGGAGGAAGACATACATACATAACTCGGGTGATGATTGGTTTGGATAACAAGGCTCTCCCACTTAATTGCACAAACAAACAAACAAATAAATCGTCACCTTGTAAACAAATAGGAATCCTCTTTTTAAATATTTACAACTTTAATCAAATGGGGATAAGCATGAACACTCAACTCAAAAATTAAAAAAAAAGAAAGAAAGAATAAACTCTGACAGTCGGCGGCCACTCGAATCCGTCACGTCTCTCCAAAATTCAAACATTCCTCAGCTTAGCCAATCGGCGATCATCTAACTATTTGGCAGATTACATCATCATCTCCTGCGCACTGGTGCTTCCATGGCGAACAACGAGATTCACTGCGACTGTGTGATTAAGTTGGTAAGGGAAAACTCAATTTCTTTTTCTGTTTGTTGGGGCGATAATGAGATTTGATTGGATTTCAATTTCCAGAGAGAGAACCCAAAGCGGCGAAAGGATACGGTTTACGTGGGATGTGGAGCTGGATTCGGCGGGGACAGGCCACTGGCGGCTCTCAAACTACTCCAGAGAGTGGAAGAGTTAAACTATCTTGTCCTTGAGTGCTTAGCCGAACGAACCCTGGCTGATCGCTGGCTCTCTATGTCTTCTCGCGGCGACGGTTACGACCCTCGTGGTATATATGTTTCGAGATTTGATTATATATATATATATATGTCATCAGAGTGAATGGCTCATGTTTTTTTCTGCTCTTTTTTTTTACAGTATCAGAGTGGATGAGTTTGTTACTACCTTTAGCTGTGGAGAAAGGCACTTGTATTATCACTAACATGGGTGCTAGTATGATCTCATCCCTTCTTTCCTACCTATTATTTTCTGTTTCATATAAATTATACTGCTTTCTCCCTTGTAGTTGACCCTCTCGGGGCTCAGAAGAAAGTTCTTGAGGTAGCCACTCATTTAGGCCTCACTATCTCTGTGGCTGTTGCTCATGAGCTGCATTCTGAAGCCGGTACTAATACAGTTTTTTTTTTTTTTTAATTTACTTTCACCCCTTAAGTTACACTCTCTCTGTGTGTGTCTAATCTAACCTTTGGCTCTGAATCCTTTTTTTTTTTAAGGCTCTGGATCATCTTTTGGGGGTCAATATTGCTATGAGGGGGTAGCATCCTGTTTCCTTCACTTCTACTAGTGATATATGTGGGTTTCCTTAGTTGCTTTTCTCTTTGTTGAAGGGTGCTAGCACTTATATTGGAGCAGCTCCTATTGTTCAATGCCTTGAGAAGTACCAACCTGACGTTATCATCACCTCAAGAGTTGCTGATGCCGCCTTATTCTTGGCTCCTATGGTGAGGATAGCTACCCAACCATTGATTTGCCAGTCCGGTTTTCTTGTTGTACCTGATAACTGCTGCGATTTCGTCCTAGTTTTGACTTTTTAATCATATCTCACTATTCATCTCATTTGGCTTGAATTAGACTCAAGAGGCTAGTGTTTTTTTTGGCTATATAATTTTATCATCTCCTTGTTGCATCGTTAGGTCTATGAACTAGGTTGGAATTGGAATGACTTGGAGCTTCTAGCTCAGGGAACTCTTGCTGGCCACCTTCTTGAGTGCGGTTGTCAGCTCACTGGTGGATACTTCATGCATCCAGGTGCGCTTCACACTTGCTGGCTCATGGTATTATTAGTAGCATTCTTCTTTTCATTACCGGTCATTTGATTCTTCAATGTTATTTAGGTGACCAGTATAGAGACATGGCTTTCCCTCTCCTCCAGGACTTGTCACTTCCGTATGCTGAGATTGGCTATGACGGAAAATTATGTGTATTAAAGGCTGAAGGTAGTGGTGGCATATTAAACACCAGCACTTGCGCTGAGCAACTTCTATACGAAATTGCTGATCCTAGCGCCTACATTACACCAGATGTGGTAAGTTAAGTGGTACAAAATGTAGAAGAAATAATTATAACGAGAGCGGAAAGAGTTGATTTGTAAACCTTCTTTGCAGGTAATTGATATTCAAGACGTTTCTTTCCGTCCCCTGTCAGACTGCAAAGTACAATGCATTGGAGCAAAACCATCTGCTAATACCTCTGTGCCTGAGAAACTCTTGCGGTTAATTCCAAAGGTTTTTTTTTATCCATAGAAAATATGGTAACAGTAGATTGATACTAAAGAGCAAGCTAGGTTTGGTTCTATAATATCAAACTTTCTGTGCAGGAGTGTGGTTGGAAAGGATGGGGAGAGATATCATATGGAGGACATGGATCTATTCAACGTGCTAAAGCTTCAGAGTTTCTGGTGTGTCTATGGTTAAAAATGTCTATGATGTAGTAGAGCATATTATTTGCCTCTATAAAAATTCTATTTCTTATCAAATGTGCATGTACTTTACTTGTGTTTTCAGGTTCGATCTTGGATGGAAGAAACCGTTCCTGGTGTTGATAACTGTATTATTTCATATGTGATTGGGCTTGATAGCTTGAAGGCCGCAAGTAATGGCGCAGAATCATCTTGGAAGTCCTGTGGAGATATTAGATTACGCATGGATGGTCTTTTCAAACTGAAGGAACATGCGGTCCAGTTAACGAAAGAGTTTACTGCTTTATATACAAACGGACCAGCTGGTGGTGGTGGAATCAGGTACTTTATTCACGTTCATGTTTGCTATACATTACAGCCGTTTCACTATCCAGTTCTTGTTTGTAGCATCGCGATATCCGAGCCAGTTGATTTGATACATCTTATCTTATGACTGACTTGGTACTTGACAAACGTGGGTTTCTGTCTTTGTATCTGATAATCTAATATCTTGGCAATCTCAATGTATTGAAACTAGTTGTTTGTTAAAAGAGAGCATATATGAGATTCTGGATTGTCTTTTTTTTTTGGTTTGACTTTGGCTGCTTGAGATAAAATGCAGTACTGGACACAAGATGGAGATTGTTCTTGAAAAGCGTTTGGTACGTGGTCTCCCTCATGGCATTATATATAATATTAGCCTTGCATAAAACAATTTCTCGGCTTCTGATGTTATATGGTTGATTATCCAGGTCAGCCGTGGATCTGTAATGTGGAAAACTGGAGTTGAGCACACCAACACGTCAGAGTCAGAGGCCACTGAATATCATTTTCCAGTTTCTCGAGAGAAAATGGGAACGGTTAGTGAGACAGTAGTTGGTCAGGTCGGTTATATTATCAAAATGATCAATTAACAGCTTGGTATTGGTTTCCACTTGTAGACCTCTACCGATAATCAAAATATCCTGACAAGGAGAGGGGATCAATGGACGGATTTATCTGGAATTCATCGCTCTCCTGCTCCATTTGGCCAAAAGATCCCACTCTACTCTGTTGCTCATAGCAGGGCAGGTGATAAAGGAAACGACATAAACTTCTCACTAATCCCGCACTATCCACCAGATATAGAGCGTCTGAAACTCATCATTACTCCTCAATGGGTTAAAAACGTGATGTCAGTTCTGTTATCAACCTCTTCGTTTATGAAGATGGATGCAAAAGTACCAGTCGATGGAAATGTGTCAGTAGAGATATATGATGTGAAAGGCATTCATGCTTTGAATGTTGTGGTACGGAACGTGTTAGATGGGGGAGTCAACTGTTCCAGGAGAATTGATAGACATGGAAAGACAATCTCAGATCTCATCTTGTGTCAACAAGTTGTGTTATGACACTACTAATTTTTTAACTTTATTCAATTCAATAATTGTGTGGTAATCATGTTTGTGCAAATGAGACTTTGTACTACTGCACTATATATAATTTATATTCAAGAAATCGTCTTTAGTGGTGCTTCACTTTCTGTTTATCCCTTTAAATTATATACTATATAGAAAAAGTGGTTCCATTTACAACCCGATATCTTGATATATACGCCTAGGAAGCATAGTTTATTGACCAAGAGAATAATAAAGGTGTGTATAATGTTAGGTTGTTAAATATTCCTTTGGTAGCTTTTATGTTTAAAAAATATGACATGGGTTGCACCAACTCAGAGACAGTTGGCTTAAAGTAACATTCTCAATGGGTTGAAATTGTCAGAAACCACAAACCCTTCTTTTGCTCAACTCCAATCACTTTTGCCACCCAATTTTATCTCAATTCATTTTGCAAACACACAAAGAGAGAAAGAGAGAAGAAGAAAGTTTGTTCCGTTACAGCCTCACAATTGCAACCAAGTTTCGTATAAAAGAAGACATAAATTTCGCTGGTTCCTCTTTTGTCTGAGGTAACCAAAACAAAAATCATTGTCAATTTCTTTTGTTTTTGTTTCTGTTTTTGTTTTTGTTTTTGTGGGTTTCCTTCTTTAATTGCTTCCTCAGCGATCGCTTGATCTGATTCATTTAGGATCTTGGAGACGAGGAAGCAACAAACACACACAAAAAAACCCAAAAAAAGAAAGAGAGAAAGCAAAAAAAAAATGTCTTTCACAGGAACAACCGACAAATGCAATGTTTGCGATAAGACAGTCTATGTGATGGACATGTTGTCCATTGAAGGAATGCCTTACCACAAGTCTTGCTTCAAATGCACCCATTGCAAAGGCACCCTTGTGGTATATATATATGATTCACTTACAAGATTCTTTGGTTCAATTCTTATTTTTTTTTGCTAGATTTTGTGTGTTAGATCTTCTATATATATATGACTATGCCATGGTCTATTAGTAATTCCACATGTAGAAACAATACTCATTGTATGAGAAACTGTTGATGATGATGTATATGGCAGATGAGCAACTATTCATCCATGGATGGAGTGTTGTACTGCAAGACTCATTTTGAGCAACTCTTCAAGGAATCTGGCAATTTCAGCAAAAATTTCCAACCAGGTTCCCTTCTTATTATTTTATATATTTTCTCTCATCTTTCTCCATTAATTTATAGAACCATCATTGATTGAACACATGCATGTTCATTTTCTTTTCTCAGGAAAAACTGAGAAGCCGGAGCAGGTACGTTCATTATAATTCTCTTTCTCTCCAAATCTCTTTTTTTTTTTCCCCATCTCTAATTATGATTGACCAATATAGGATATGTGTATTTAAATGTATTGATATCAAACATTAATTACAGAGTAAGACTCCAAGCAAGATATCTTCAATCTTCTGTGGAACACAAGACAAGTGTGCTGCTTGTGACAAAACTGTCTACCCTCTTGAAAAGGTTTGTTTGTGTTCTTTGCAATTGTTAACGTCTCTGGTCCAAGAAAGTGTGGATCAATCAATTGGTTTAATGAGACTTATGGATTAAGTCCATATATATATGTTCGGTTAATTAACGTGTCCCTTCTCTATATAAAAAAAAGGTGCAAATGGAAGGAGAATGCTTCCACAAGACATGTTTCAAGTGCGCTCACGGTGGCTGCATGCTGACTCACTCCTCGTACGCTTCCCTAGATGGCGTTCTCTATTGCCGGCATCACTTTAACCAACTCTTCCTGGAGAAAGGCAACTACGCTCACGTCCTCCAATCCGCCAACCACCGTCGCACGGCGTCAGGTAACACTCTTCCTCCGGAGACCACTGAAGAAGTCGCCGTCGAAGCCAAGGAAGAGAACGGCGATTCACAGTCTTGAAAAACAAAAATATATTCCAGTGAGTTTGTGAGTGATTTGAATTTAATGTTGCGACAAAATATTTGATTTCATTTGTATTTGAGTTGTTTCCATATGATCGAGACATTATTTAATATTTTTGTTTTCGTTATTTATACATAAATTTACACACAAAGAAAGCAAAATTTGATATCCACGTACGGTGCGATTATGGCATATTAATTACTTGCTGATGTTCTAACATTTGGAAGTGTCATTTTTCGTAATCTTGATCTTTTTATTTTATTTTTGTTTTCAATGATATATGTAATAAAATCCATATCTGAATTAAATCGTTGTCAATTTATGGAAAAATATCTGTTTACAACGTATATGCTTTGCATGGGGGAAAGAATATGTGGTCGGTTAAGGCGTAATATACCGAATGTAACCAAAGTGGTGTGGTTATCGAATGATGCGAATCATACAAAAATATTATTTGTTTGCGTTTACGAAACGAGGAGGGGTATTTTGGTAAATGTCATTAGAAACGGAAAAAAATAAAAGTAAAACCTGAGCATGTCTGTGGACTGTGGTGGTGGTGGTGGTTGGCGAGAAACTCGCCTCAGAAGGACGGAGGAGAGAAATTAAACTTTGACCGGAGAAACTTTGGAGAGACGAGAAAATCTGTTGAAACGACGACGGACGAAGCCACTCACACTCGCTCGCTAAACTCTCTCTCTCTCTGTCTCCCACCATTTCGCTTGATTGGTTAGTCTCCTTCTCTCTTGATTCTGATTTTCGTAACAGCTATGAATGTGATTGTCTTTTCCTTTCTTTCGATTTGCTTCACAGTGGGGGTGGTGTTGTATATAAAGGTTTGAGGAAATACTAATTTAGATCGAGTCCTCATGGAATCTGCTTCTACTATTCAGCGGCCGAGCGTGTTTCATCCTGCCACTTCCTGCGTTTCTAATCGCCTGCTTAGTCCCAGAAGAGTAATCAGCACTCGATTCTGGGCTCCAACGACTTATCACAGATCGCACTTTGGTCATCGATTGAGGAGAAATGCAGCTCATTTGCATTCTTCAAAATCAATTTGCTCCCAAGCTAAACATATCCCCTTTGGGTTTAGGATAAGTTGTCAAAGTAATGATTCTCTTGGTAATGTGGAATTCGAAGAAACTAATGATCAATTCGAAGATAAAGATGTGACAGTGGAAAACGAAACTGATACTTTGGAGGAACTCAGGGAGTTACTTCACAAGGCTATCAAAGATTTGGAAGTTGCTAGGCTCAACAGTACTATGTTCGAGGAAAAGGCTCAGCTGATTTCTGAAACTGCCTTCGCTCTCAAGGACGAAGCCGCTGGTGTCTGGCTTCAGGTCAACAAAACCCTTGATCTCATTCGTGACACCGTTGATGAGCAATCTGTTGCTAAAGAAGCTCTTCAAAACGCTACTATGGCCTTATCTCTCGCTGAAGCTAGGCTTCAAATTGTTGAGGAGTCACTTGAAGCTGGCGGAGATAATGCTGTTGGAGAAGCGTCCCTGGAGTCTGTGAAAAGAGACAATCTTGAAGATCAAGAAGAAGAAGCACTTTTAGCTGCCAAAGATGACATAAAACAATGCCAACTGAATTTAGCGAATTGTGAGGCCCAGCTGTGTAGTTTGCAGAGCAAAAAAGACGAGCTGCAGAAGCAAGTGGACAAGTTGAATGACCTTGCTGAGACTATACAGATCAATGCCTTGAAAGCAGATGAGGATGTCGCTAATATCATGAAATTGGCTGAACAAGCTGTCGCTTTTGAGCTTGAGGCTACTCAACGCGTTAATGATGCACAGATTGCTTTGCAGATAGCTGACAAGTCTCTTTCCACCTCCCAGACCCCAGAAGAAACTCAGGGCCAACTCTCCGATGAAGAAACTCTTCTTGGGGATGAGGTGGTACTCCTAAGTAATACTGAAGATGCTAGCCTTCAGTTTGAAATTGAATCACCAATACATGAAGATATATCATCGGTACAGAACACAGCTGATCATTTGCCTGATAAAGTTGCTCTGAAGGCTCTAAAACTAACGCACCCTTCTGATTCAAGCGATCTTGAGAATGGAAAGCCAAGTGTAGAGTCTTCTAAAGTGGTGGAATCAGATTCTGAAAAGTCAAAGATTATTGGTCAGACGAAAAAACAGGAAACACAGAAAGATCTGCCAAAAGAGGGCTCTTCTCTTAATGCTCCCAAGGCATCGTTTAATAAATCCTCCCGTTTCTTTTCTGCATCTTTCTTCTCTTCCAACCCAGATGGGACCACAACAGTTTTTGCAAGTCTGGTTGATTCTGTCAAACAGCAATGGCCCAAGCTAGTTTTTGGTTTTGCACTTCTCGGCGCAGGGTCAGTTTCAAAATCTAATCTTCTTTTTTTCAATATTTTTTGAAGGATCATTTTAGTACGTTAAACTTGGTCTTTTTTGTTGATTATGAGCTTCTTAAATGTTCCAGACTGACATTATACTCCAATGGAGTAGGGGGGAACAATCAGCTGCTTCAACAGCAAGATGTTATCAGCACTAGTACCGAAGATGTCTCTTCCAATAAGAAGCCGTTGATACGGCAAGTGCAGAAACTTCCTAAGAGAATTAAGAAACTGCTTGCGATGATCCCTCACCAGGAGGTATGAATGATCGTTCTCGTTCTTTTTCAAAGTCCCAAGCAAATTTTATAGAATGCAGGCTGAAACTTGTGCAATTATTAGGTCAATGAGGAAGAAGCTTCCCTGCTTGATTTCTTATGGTTACTGTTGGCAAGCGTCATATTTGTGCCTCTATTTCAGAAAATTCCTGGAGGTTAGTAGAAGTCTTTTCTTTTTTTTTTGTTATTTCTCCAATACATCCCTTTTCCTCAAACTCCTACAATTTCCATGTTCTCATCAGTCAAAAACATATTTAGTCTCGCAATCATGTTGCATAGAGATTAATATGCTGTCTTGATGGCTTCATCTGCTTCAATGCACAGGCAGCCCTGTTCTTGGGTATTTGGCTGCTGGAATATTGATTGGTCCTTATGGTCTTTCGATAATCCGTAATGTGCACGCAACCAAGGCCATCGCCGAGTTTGGAGTTGTTTTCTTGCTTTTCAACATTGGCCTTGAGGTACTATTTGATATATACGTATGCTGTACTTTTGCTTTTGATATGTGTTTGGTAGAAGATCAAATAGTTTGTTTTCTTTTGATTTGAAAGCTATCTGTTGAAAGACTGAGTTCCATGAAGAAGTATGTTTTTGGATTAGGCTCGGCTCAGGTGATTTGATTAGATCCCCATATCTCATTCCACATAATATATCCAAGTTCGGTGTCCAAGGTTCCTAATCTACATTTCTTTTTGTAATCTAGGTTCTGGTGACAGCGGCAGTAGTTGGATTGGTTGCGCATTACGTTGCTGGTCAGGCTGGTCCTGCGGCAATAGTTATAGGAAATGGCCTGGCACTGTCCTCCACCGCTGTTGTCCTTCAGGTGACATCTTTAGTTGCATTCAGATTACTATCTTACTGAAAGGAATTTTGTTGAATAAAAACAATGTACTTGGTACCAGGTTCTCCAAGAACGGAGTGAGAGTACATCTAGACATGGACGGGCGACATTTTCCGTCTTGCTTTTTCAGGTCGGTTCAGAGCAGAGTTCATTCTGAGTCTCTGACAGCTATGCTGGGATTCTCATCATTTTGTTATTTTTTTCAGGATCTAGCTGTAGTTGTTTTACTGATTCTCATCCCACTTATTTCACCCAATTCATCGAAAGGAGGGGTAAGCTCATCTCTAGGTTTCCTTCTTATAATTGTGTACGGTTAGCTGTATTGTTCAGTGCCAGATATTTGCATACACTCCATGATGTCTAGGAAGTATTAATGGTAGGAAAAGGCTAAGTTTCTAATTGTTCTTCTCAGATTGGGTTTCAAGCCATTGCTGAAGCTCTTGGACTTGCTGCAGTCAAAGCAGCAGTTGCTATTACTGCCATAATTGCTGGTGGCCGCCTTGTAAGTCTCAGATACTCTAACTTTTGAGATGCCAGATATATTCCTGTGGAGATAATATCTAAGGCATTGACACTCTTGTGGCCCACAGCTTCTTCGACCAATCTACAAGCAGATTGCAGAAAATCGAAATGCTGAGATATTCTCTGCCAACACACTTCTTGTTATCCTTGGGACTAGTTTACTGACAGCTAGGGTATGACCTTCATCTTGTTGGTTCTTGGCTTTTACATTTATGCCGCCATGCCATTCTTTCTTTTCTGCTAAATGTTCCTTTCTGTAAATCAGGCGGGACTCTCCATGGCATTAGGAGCGTTTTTGGCTGGTCTACTTCTTGCGGAAACGGAGTTTTCCCTGCAAGTAGAATCAGATATTGCTCCTTATCGTGGTCTTCTACTGGGTCTTTTCTTCATGACGGTAATTTATGAGTTTTGAAATAACTTCATATATTTATCATTTCCGAAAAAGCAGGAAACTGTGGATGGTGAAAGAAAGTATCACTTCTGATGTTTCTTTCAACTGTTAACATATGTAAGCACAGTCATAAGACTAAAAGAGGAGTTATACTCATTTCAGGTTGGCATGTCTATTGATCCGAAACTTCTTCTCTCTAACTTCCCTGTCGTAATTGGGACTTTGGGACTCTTGATATTGGGCAAGACTATATTAGTCGTTGTAATGGGAAAGTTGTTTGGAATTTCAGTCATATCTGCAATTAGAGCGGGTCTTCTTCTGGCCCCTGGTGGAGAGTTTGCATTTGTTGCTTTTGGAGAAGCTGTCAATCAGGTTTGTTCTCAACATCATGTATATATTTATTTCAACTGTTCTTCCCTAGAGGCCTAACCGGTGGTTCTTCCAGGGTATAATGTCTCCTCAGTTATCTTCGTTGCTGTTTCTTGTGGTGGGAATCTCAATGGCTATCACACCTTGGTTAGCTGCTGGTGGCCAGTTAATTGCATCCCGGTTTGAGTTGCATGATGTTAGAAGTTTATTGCCGGTTGAAAGTGAGGTAGGAATCTTGATGATACTTGTAGAGAATTTTAGCTCTATTTCAATCATGGTACCACTTGACTTTAGTGTCATTCTGAAGCTCACACATTCTTTGGTTCAGGAAATCATTACGAGTCTGCCTGATGTTTAATTCCACTTTTTTTTGGCTGATTTTATTTTGCAGACGGATGATTTGCAGGATCACATAATTATTTGCGGATTTGGACGAGTTGGGCAGGTTTATACATTATCTGAACTTCTACAGCTTATGCTCTTTTGACGAGAACGTTTGTGTAGATAGTCTGTGTCACAGTGTATGTGGGAGTTTCCAACTTCTTGTCCATTGTATATTTGTTACTTGCAGATAATTGCTCAACTTCTCTCAGAAAGACTTATACCATTCGTTGCCCTCGATGTCAGCAGGTAACATAACATCACCTATTTATATTCACGCACATTGAGATCACGTTTTAACCTCTCTGATATAAAATTGCATATCTAAACATTCTTTGCTTACCTGAGTACCTCATATATATTATTTGCAGTGATAGAGTGACTATCGCCCGTTCCTTGGACCTTCCTGTTTATTTTGGAGACGCTGGTAGTAAAGAGGTACATAGAGAACCAAAAAAAGACTTGCACGAGACATTTTCAGATTATACCAGCATTTGAACATTACTCTTACTTGTGCGAACAGGTTCTCCACAAAATTGGAGCTGAGAGAGCATGTGCTGCTGTGGTTGCTTTAGACGCACCAGGAGCAAATTACAGATGTGTGTGGGCTCTGAGCAAGTACTACCCCAATGTGAAGACATTTGTCCGTGCACACGACGTTGTACATGGTCTTAATCTTGAAAAAGCTGGTGCCACCGCTGTAATGTTCACAAAAACTTCTTCACTTTCCCATTCATATGTTTTCTTGATCGTACACTAAAAAATGTTAAATCACAAAAAAAACTTTGTAGGTTGTACCGGAGACGCTGGAGCCAAGTCTACAGTTGGCAGCTGCTGTTCTTGCTCAGGTAATAAACATAAATGATCTCTTGTCTGTGAAAATATTAACTAGTAATAATCACAGTGTATGATCATTGTTAAAACCTTGTCAGGTCAAATTACCAACCTCAGAAATCGCAAACACGATCAACGAGTTCAGAACTCGTCACCTGTCTGAACTAACGGAGGTGCGTCTTCAATCAAATTCAACGTTTTTTAAAATTGTATTTTGTGATCAGAGTGGTTTGGTCTTTGATTAATTTGTATTGGGATATGGTGTATAACGATAATGGCAGCTATGTGAAGCAAGCGGAAGCTCTCTGGGCTATGGGTTTTCAAGGACGACAACTACTAAGCCTAAAACTCAAACGTCTGATGCAACTGAGGAGAACCAGAACATCGAAGGAAGTGGTTCACTCGCCATCTGATGGGACTTTCTTTTTATAACCAAAGACAACTTTAACATTCTTGTGTTGTGGTGGGTCCTTTTAGAGGGAGATTTATTAAATTACTTGTTCTCCTTTGATCAATATATTAGGAGGGCGATTGTACTGTTTTGTTGACACAGTCGGTAATAAATACAAAACCTTAAAGAACATTTTATTTAGTGTGTGGGTATTAACTCCTCTTCTTTGCCCATTTTCTAGTGTTGATTGGTACTGAAACGTTTATCATTTTACCAATGGTTTGTCCGCGTTTCGCGCAGGTTGTTTGGTTTAAAATTTATGATTTTGTTGGATAATTTTCATTGTCAATAGATGTAGAGCTTTTAATATGGTTGCATTTTATGTGTTTGGCATGCTAGTGTAAAGTTTTATGTAATGTGTGTAATGTATAAATATAGTGGGCGTAACATAGTAAATGTTTTGGCTTAGGGTTGTCTTTAAGGTCATAGAGAGAGAATTGATGAAAGAAGGAAGAATGTTACTAAGAAATTGTGGAAAATACTAAGCAAAAACTCTGATATTTCTCAATAGTGAAACAATGTTTGGCTATAATATTTGCCAATTTTAATACTCTGTATAGTATAAGGATGTTGAGAACTTGTAGCCTAATGTTGTTTGTAAACAATAGGGCTCGGGGGAGGTTTGTTTTGGTGAATTGTTTTTTTTGCACGTGTTTGTGTGTTGTTTCTTCATATTCTTTCTATAAAATTTACGATGATGTTTGAAATTTTGTTAAAATTGCAAATTAAATCTTTGAGTAATATACTTTAGTATTTGAAAGAAAGAGAGGAGCTAGTGTTTTAAATGCAAGTACGGGAAGAGGTGCTAGTGTGGCAATGGCTAACATGGCCATGATAAGGATAATGTCAAAATTATATATACTTATTAGGTTTTTAAGGTCAACGATGACACTTTTATTCCATTATCGATTGCCACTTTTGAACTTAGGTTGTTTTGTAAAGAGATACAAATGGCTTATGTATGTGCTAAGCTAGTGTGGTGGTTAGAGTTTTCATGTTGTGATCCAATAATTGAGTTCTTCCACTGTAGTGTTTGAAGTTGGTGGGCTGAGATTATATGATGGGCTATTGATTAAGGATGTTGGAATGAATTTGTTGATTATATGTTTAATAAGTGTTTATTATAGTAATGAACTGGGATGGTAGGAGCTGGTGTTGAAGTTGAAACCCTTAAAAAATATTTTTTTTTGAATCGTAGTTGCAGGACATGAGTTTTTTGAACTGAACTCTTTATATGCTTTCTGATAATTGGTTTCCATGCTTCCCTTTCTACTGGTTGAAGAATGTTTTAAGTGAGCTTATTCTGGGAGATTTGAATGTTGTTATGTTATTGTTTTGGAATTATTTATTCATTTGAGGACAATTTGGTGGGGCATTCAAGATTTTTTTTTGTTATATGAGGTGATCTAACCGCGATGATGATGTTGTAGGTCAGATTTCAAGTGGATGTGTTGAAGTTTTTGTTGAGTTTGTAATAATTTACAGGTTGATGTGGGGAAACTTTGGTTGGTTTCAGCAAAAAAAAAAACTTTGGTTGGTTTCCGTTCATGTTCGGCCTCTGTGTTAGTTTAAAATTTGTTAATCATATCAATTTATGAACATACGGCGAGGGTGGGGTGTGTCTGATTTTCCCAGTGGCGGTGTCATCTATTTTTATTAGATCATTGTCAGTGAATGTGAAGTTGTCGAGCTATGTGTTAACCATAACACCGTATGGACATACGCAGAAGTTTAGCATACATTAATAAAAATGTAGAATGTGGTTAGAAATTTTAAAACAATACTAAAGATTATAGGCTTCGGTATATAAAACATTTACCAAAATTCAATATTTTTGTAGAGGTTAATACATAAATGTTGAGAAAATTTCAAAAAAATATGATAATATTGTTTTAATGCATAGTTGCATCGTACACTAACATACGATGATGTTGAACGAGGTTTGGAGCCTTTGTTGTCACCGTGTTTCAAGAAAATAACGATTTTGTAGTGGTTATTCTAGCGATCTAGAGAGTATTATGAAGTTTTACTACAGTAATTAATAAAAAATTATAACGATTCTCATATACCATGAAAGAGATTTTAACATACATTAATACAAATGTAGAATGTGGTCATTTTGATTCTTAGAGTCTATATTTGTGACAAAAACTTTTCTAATGCTATCCTAGGGTATTTCTCAATGTAGAATGTGGTTAGAAATTTTAAAACAACATTTAAGATTATAGGGTTCAATATATAAAGAATTTCCAAAATTCAATATTTTTGAAAAGGTTAACACATAGATTTTGAATTTTTTTTTAAAAATATGAAAATATTGTTTTAATAAATAGTTTCATTCTACACTAATATATGATGATGTTGAAAGAGATTTAGAGCCTTTGTTGTGTCCTTTTTTCAAGAAAATAGCGATTTTGTAGTGATTATTCCACTCATTAAGATAGTATTATGAAGTTTTACTAATTAATTAAAAAAATTAGAACGATTCTCATATACCATAAAAGAGAGTTTAACATGCATTAATACAAATGTAAAATGTGGTTAGAAATTTAAAACATCACTAAAAATTTTAGGCTTCAGTATATAGAGCGTTTAACGTAAAAATCAATATTTTCGTAGGGGGTTAACATAGATTTTGAGAAAAACTCAAAAAATATAACAATATTGCTTTAATCCATAGTTGCCTCCTGTACTAATATATGATGATGGTCAAAGATGTTTGGAACATTTGTTGTCTCCATTTCTCTAGAAAATAGCGATTTTATATTGGTTAGTCCACTAAATTGGGAGTATATGAAATTTTATTATATTAATTTATAACAAAAATTGAATGATGCTCATGTACCATGAAAGAGAGTTTAGAATACATTAATATAAATGTATAATGTGGTTAGAAATTTTAAAATAACACTAAAGATTATAGGCTTCAGTATATAAAGGATTCACCAAAATTCAATATTTTTGTAGAGGTTAACACATAAATTTTTAGAAAATTTCAAAAAGTATGAAAATATTGTTTTAATACATAGTTGCATCCTACACTAACATATAATGATGTTGAAAGAGGTTTGGAGCCTTTGTTGTCACCGTGTTTCAAGAAAATAACGATTTTGTAGTGGTTATTCCAACGATTTAGGGAGTATTATGGAGTTTTACTACATTAATTAATAAAAAATTATAACGATTCTAATATATCGTGAAAGAGAGTTTAACATACATTAATTCATATACAGAATATGGTTAGAAATTTTAAAACAACACTAAAAAGTTTAGGCATCAGTATATAGAGCGTTTAACGTAAAACACAATATTTTCGTAGCAACATAGATTTTGAGAAAAAATAAAAAAATATAACAATATTACTTTAATGCATAGTTTCCTCCTGTACTAATATATGGTGATGGCCAAAGATGTTTGGAACCTTCGTTGTCTTCATTTTCAAGAGAATAGTGATTTTATAACAGTTAGTCCACTAATTTAAGGATTATATGAAATTTTATTAAATTAATTTATACAAAATTGAACGATACTCATGTACCATGAAAGAGAGTTTAGCATATATTAATACAAATGTAGTATGTGGTTAGAAATTTTAAAAACAACACTTAAGATTATATGATTCAGTATATAAAGCATTTACCAAAATTCAATATTTTTGTAGAGGTTAACACATAGATTTTGAGAAAATTTCAAAAAATATGAAAATATTGTTTTAATACATAATTTCATTTCACACTAATATATGATAATGTTGAAAGAGGTTTAAAGCCTTTGTTGTATCCATTTTTCAAGAAAATAACGACTTTGTAGTGATTATTCCACTGATTAAGATAGTATTATGAAGTTTTACTAATTAATTACTAAAAATTATAACGATTCCCATTTACCATGAAATAAAATTTAACATACATTAATACAAATGTAGAATGTGGTTAGAAATTTAAAACAACACTAACGAGTTTAGGCTTCAGTATATAGAGCGTTTAACGTAAAACTCAATATTTTTGTAGGGGTTAAACACATAGATTTTGAGAAAAACTCAAAAATATAAAATATTGCTTTAATGCATAGTTGCCTCTTGTACTAATAAATGATTATAACCAGAGAGGTTTGAAACATTTATTGTCTCCCTTTCTCTAGAAAATATTGATTTTATAATGGTTAATATACTAATTTAGGGAGTATATTAAGTTTTACTAAATTAATTTATAAAAAATTGAACGATGCTCATTTAGCATGAAAAAGAGTTTAACATACATTAATACAAATGTAGAATATGGTTAGAAATTTTAAAACAACACTAAAGATTATAGAGTTCAGTATATAAAGAATTTACCAAAATTCAATATTTTTGTAGAGGTTAACACATAGATTTTGAGAAAATTTAAAAAAATATGACATTATTGTTTTAATACATAGTTGCATTCTACACTAATATATGATGATGTTGAAAGAGGTTTAGAGCCTTCGTTGTGTCCGTTTTTCAAGAAAATAGCGATTTTGTATTGACAATTCCACTGATTAAGATTGTATTATGAAGTTTTACTAATTAATTGATAAAAATTAAAACGATTCCCATATACCTTAAAAGAGAGTTTAAAATACATTAATACAAATGTATAATGTGGTTAGAAATTTAAAACAACCCTAAAGAGTTTAGGCTTCATTATATAGAGCGTTTAACGTAAAACTCAATATTTTCGTAGGTTAACACATAGATTCTGAGAAAATATAAAAATATTGCTTTCATGCATATTTGCCTATTGTACTAGTATATGATGATGATCAAAGAGGTTTGGAACATTTGTTGTCTACCTTTCTCAAGAGAATAGCGATTTTATATTGGTTAATCCTTTAATTTAGGGAATATATGAAGTTTTACTATATTAATTTATAAAAAAAATTGAACGATGCTCATGCACCATGAAAGAGAGTTTAACATAGATTAATAAAAATGTAAAATGTGGTTAGAAATTTTAAAACAATACTAAAGATTATAGGCTTCAGTATACAAATCATTTACCAAAATTCAATATTTTTGTGGAGGTTAACACATAAATTTTGAGAAAATTTCAAAAAATATGACAATATTGTTTTAATGCATAGTTGCATCTTATACTAACATATGATGATGTTGAAAGAGGTTTGAAGCCTTTGTTATCACCGTGTTTCAAAAAAATAGCGATTTTGTATCCCAACGATTTTAGGGAGTATTATAAAGTTTTACTAAATTAATTACTAAACAATTATAATGATTCTCATATATCATAAAAGAGAGTTTAACATACATTAATGCAAATGTAGAATATTATTAGAAATTTAGTACAACACTAAAGAATTTAGGCTTCAGTATATAAATCGTTTAACGTAAAACTCAATATTTTCGTAGGGGTTAACACATAGATTTTGAGAAAAACTCAAAAATATAAAAATATTGCTGTAATGCATAGTTGTCTCTTGTACTAATATATGATGATGACCAAAGAGGTTTGGAACATTTGTTGTCTCCCTTTCCCTCGAGAATAGAGATATTTTATTGTTTAGTCCACTAATTTAGGGAGTATATGAAGTTTTACTATATTAATTTATATAAAAAAATGAACGATGCTCATGCACTATGAAAGAGAGTTTAACATATATTAATAAAAATGTAGAATGAGGTTAGAAATTTTAAATCAACACAAAAGATTATAGGCTTTGGTATATAAATTATTTACCAAAATTCAATATTTTTGTAGAAGTTGTTATGAGAAAATTTCAAAAAATATGACAATATTATTTTAATGCATAGTTGCATCCTACACTAACATATGATGATGTTGAAAGAGGTTTGAAGCCTTTGTTGTCACCTTGTTTTAAGAAAATAACGATTTTGTATTCCGGTGATTCTAAGGAGTATTATGAAGTTTTACTAAATTAATAAAAAAACATTATAACGATTCCCATATACCATAAAAGAGATTTTAACATACATTAATACAAATGAAGAATGTGGTTAGAAATTTAAAACAACAGTAAAGAGTTTAGGCTTCAGTATATAGAGCGTTTAACGTAAAACTCAATGTTTTCGTAGGGGTTAACACGTAGATTTTGAATAAAACTCAAAAATATAAAAATATTGCTTTAATGCATAGTTGAATCTTGTACTAATATACGATGATGAACAAAAATGTTTGGAACATTTGTTGTCTCCCTTTCTCTAGAGAATAACCGATTTTATATTTTTTAGTCCACTAATTTAGGGAGTATATGAAGTTTCACAATATTAATTTATAAAAAAAATTGAACGATGCTCATGCACTATGAAAGAGAGTTTAACATATACATTAATAAAAATTTATAATCTGGTTAGAAATTTTCAAACAACACTAAAGATTATAGGCTTCAGTATAAATCATTTACAAAAATTCAATATTTTTGTAGAGGTTAACACCTAAATTTTGAGAAAATTTCAAAAAATATGACAATATTGTTTTAATGCATAGTTGCATCCTACACTAACATATGATGATGTTGAAAGAGGTTTGAAGCCTTTGTTGTCACCGTGTTTCAAGAAAATAACGATTTTGTATTCCAGCAATTTTAAAGAGTATTATGAAGTTTTACTAAATTAATTAATAAAAAATTATAACGATTCTCATATACCATAAAAGAGAGTTTAGCATAAATTAATTAAAATGTATAATATGATTAGAAATTTAAAACAACACTAAAGAGTTTAGACTTCAGTATATAAAGCGTTTAACGTAAAACTCAATATTTTCGTAGGGGTTAACACATAGATTTTGAGAAAAACTCAAAAATATAAAAATATTGCTTTAATGCATAGTTGCCTCTTGTACTAATATATTATGATGACCAAAGAGGTTTGGATCATTTGTTGTCTCCCTTTCTCTCGATAATAACCGATTTTATATTGGTTAGTCCACTAATTTAGGGAGTATATGAAGTTTTACTATATTAATTTATATTAAAAATTGAACGATGCTCATGCACCAAGAAAGAGAGTTTAACATACATTAATAAAAATGTTGAATCTGGTTAGAAACTTTCAAACAACACTAAAGATTATAGGCTTCAGTACATAAATCATTTACAAAAATTCAATATTTTTGTAGAGGTTAACACTTAAATTTTGAGAAAATTTCAAAAAATATGACAATATTGTTTTAATGTATAATTGTATCATACACTAATATATGATGATGTTGAAAGAAGTTTGGAGTCTTTGTTGTCACCGTGTTTCAAGAAAATAGTGATTTTGTATTCTAGAGATTTTAAGGAGTATTATGAAGTTTTACTAAATTAATTAGTAAAAATTATAACGATTCCCATATACCATAAAATAGATTTTAACATACATTAATACAGATGTAGAATGTAGTTAGAAATTTAAAACAACACTAAAGAGTTTAAGCTTCAATATGTAGAGCGTTTAAGGTAAAACTCAATATTTTTGTAGGGGGTTAACACATAGATTTTGAGAAAAACTCAAAAATATAAAAATACTAGGGTCAGCCCGCCCTACGGGTGGGAAGTTAAAAAAAAACCTTTTTATATGAATTTACATTAATTTTATGAAGCATTTTTTTTAAAAAAAAATGTAAATTGAAAAAGATATTATAAACAAAAATTAATAAATAAATAAAATTCGGAGATCATGTTGTTATTTTTAATAAATATCTTTTGACTGAATTAAAATGACATTAACTTTCATTAATTTATGAAAAACAATCTATAATAAGATTAATGATGTCAGGATATAATTATGCAATGATCATGCCAGAGAAATATGTTAACGAAAAACTTATATTATCTAAGCCAAAACAACTTTTTGTTAGTGAGTAACTTGGTTTGTGTATGTTTTAATTAAAATGTGATAGTTTTCTCCTAATAATGTCATAATTCAACTTCTCTGCCACTCTTTAAATTGAATACGGTCTATCGTTATTAAATAAGTTTAGAATTTATTAGATAGACTTTATTATTAATTTAGAAGTTATTAATACTGTTGAAATTTGCGTTAAATTTAATGATAATATTGCATGGACATTTTTTATAGAATCCATGCTCGTAGTCGTATGTAATAAAGAGCTTATGCTGCAAATATGTGTAATCTTCTTGCAAAATATATTTTTGCATTAGTGTATCAATACTTTGAAATAAAAATGTTTACCATACAAAGGGAATTATTCAAAATTTTCAAATATCAAAGTGTTCATTTATTCAAATAGCTAAGTAGGAGTAATATATAATAATATGTTTGCGTTATTGTGTGAAAAAGAAATAAGAAGTTAGGAGCACTATTTATCATGAAATCATAGACCTTAAAAAATAAATTGATTTAAATCGTTAAAGCAAATAATTATAGGAGTAGTACTTATCATGAAATCATAGACCTTAAAAACTAAATTGATGTAAATGGGTAAAGAAAATAATTATTCCTATGTTTATTTTGCTAAAACATTATTCATATGTTAACTGCTCAGTATATGTAAATCAAATTAGTAAACTCAATTTTGCATTCACTATATAATATTATATATTTTATATGTACGTTCACTAATATATTATAAACCTATTGGTTCATCTAGTTTTTGGTTTTTACGGGCCATTTTACACTTTAAAATAAATAAAAACATTTTATTGTATTTTTAACACATGTAAATCCAATTAAAATCATCGTACTCGATTCTGTTGATTTATATTAATTTGTCATATCGGTACGATCAGACTGAATATAAACAGTATCATAAGATATGTTTTTATGACGTATTCATAAGATGAAGAACACAACATTATTTATTTACTAAAATATAAAAATATATTGTTAAAATTGTTGTTTTTAATTTGATGTAAAGCCCACACAACAATATTTCCGCATGTTTATGAGTTACACCAAAAGCCCATACGATCTCCAACTCCAAATTAATGAAACGCCGCGTTTTGGACGCGAACACGTGTCGGCTTCTCAAGACTCGAATTATTGACATGTCCGCCTACTTAGATAGCCTCGGAGGGAAGCAAACCCAACTTTATAAATAGAGATTGCTTTAATGCATAGTTTCATCTTGTTCTAATATATGATGATGACCAAAGAGGTTTGGAACATTTGTTATCTTCCTTTCTCTAGAGAATAACCAATTTTATATTGGTTAGTCCACTAATTTAGGGAGTATATGAAGGTTAACTATATTAATTTATAAAAAAAATTGAATGATGCTCATGCACCATGAAAGAGAGTTTAACATACATTAATAAAAATGTAGAATCTGGTTAGAAATTTTCAAACAACACGAAAGATTATAGGTTTCAGTATATAAATCATTTACAAAAATTCAATATTTTTGTATAGGTTAGTTAACACATAAATTTTGAGAATTTTTTTAAAAAATATGACAATATTGTTTTAATGCATAGTTGCATCCTCCACTAACATATGATGATGTTGGAAGAGGTTTGGAGCATTTGTTGTCACCGTGTTTCAAAAAAAATAGTGATTTTTTATTCCAGTGATTTTAAGGAGTATTATGAAGTTTTACTAAATTAATTAATAAAAAATTAGAACGATTCCCATATACCATAAAATAGACTTTAACATACATTAATACAAATGTAGAATGTGGTTAGAAATTTAAAACAATACTAAACAGTATAGGCTTCAGTATATAGAGCGTTTAACGTAAAACTCAATATTTTCGTAGGGGTTAACACATAGATTCTGAGAAAAACTCAAAAATATAAAAATATTGCTTTAATGCATAGTTGCCTCTTGTACTAGTATTCAATGATGACCAAAGAGGTTTGGAACATTCGTTGTCTCCCTTTCTCTAGAGAATAGCGTTTTTATATTGGTTAATCCATTAATTTAGGGAGTATATGAAGTTTTACTATATTAATTTATAAAAAAATTGAACGATGCTCATGCACCATGAAAGAGAGTTTAGCGTACATTAATAAAAATGTAAAATGTGGTTAGAAATTTTTAAACAACACTAAAGATTATAGGCTTCAGTATATAAATCATTTACAAAAATTCAATATGTTTGTAGAGGGTTACACATAAATTTTGAGAAAATTTCAAAAAATATGACAATATTGTTTTAATTTATAGTTGCATCCTACACTAACATATGATGATGTTGAAAGAGGTTTGGAGCCTTTGTTATCACCCTGTTTCAAGAAAATAGGGATTTTGTATTCCAACGATTTTTGGGAGTATTATGAAGTTTTGCTAAATTAATTAATAAAAAATTATAATGATTCTCATATATCATGAAAGGGAGTTTAACATACATTAATACAAATGTAGAATATGATTAGAAATTTAAAACAACACTAAAGAGTTTAGGCTTCAGTATATAGAGCGTTTAACGTAAAACTCAATATTTTTGTACGGGTTAACACATAGATTTTGAGAAAAACTCAAAAATATAAAAATATTGCTTTAAGGCATAGTTGCCTCTTGTAATAATATATGATGATGACCAAAGAGGTTTGGAACATTTTTTGTCTCCCTTTCTCTCAAGAATAGCAATTTTATATTGGTTAGTCTACTAATTTAGGGAGTATATGAAGTTTTACTATATTAATTTATAAAAAAAAATTGAACAATGCTCATGCACCATGAAAGATAGTTTAATATATATTAAAAAAATGTAGAATGTGTTGAGAAATTTTAAAACAATACTAAAGATTATAGACTTCAGTAAATAAATTATTTACCAAAATTCAATATTTTTGTAGAGATTGTTAACGCATAAATTTTGAGAAAATTTCAAAAAATATGGCAATATTATTTTAAAGCATAGTTGCATCCTACACTAACATATGATGGTGTTGAAAGAGGTTTGGAGCCTTTGTTGTCACCGTGTTTCAAGAAAATGGCGATTTTGTATTCCAGCGATTTTAAGAAGTATTATGAAGTTTTACTAAATTAATTAATAAAAAATTATAACGATTCCCATATACCATAAAAGAGATTTTAACATACATTAATATAAATTTAGAATGTGTTTAGAAATTTAAAACAACACTAAAGAGTTTAGGCTTCAGTATATAGAGCGTTTAACGTAAAACTCAATATTTTCGTACGCGTTAACACATAGATTTTGAGAAAAACTCATAAATATAAAAATATTGCTTGAATGCATAGCTGTCTCTTATACTAATATATGATGATGACCAAAGAGGTTTGAAACATTTGTCGTCTCTCTTTCTCTATAGAATAACCGATTTTATATTGGTTAGTCCACTAATTTAGGGAGTATGTGAAGTTTTACTATATTAATTTATAAAAAAAAAATTGAACGATGCTCATGCACCATGAAAGAGAGTTCAACATACATTAATAAAAATGTAGAATCTGGTCAGAAATTTCCAAACAACACTAAAGATTATAGGCTTCAGTATATAAATCATTTACAAAAATTCAATATTTTTGTAGAGGTTAACACATAGATTTTGAGAAATTTTTAAAAATATGATGTTGTTGAAAGAGGTTTGGAGCCTTTGTTGTCTCTGTTTTTCATGAAAATAGCGACGTTATAGTGGTTATTCCACCAATTTAAATATTTTTACGAAGGTTTACTAAATAAATTGAAAAAAAATTACAATGTTCTCATATACCATGAAAAAGAGTTTAACATACATTAATACGAATTTAGAATATCATTAGAAAATTTACAACAACAACAAAAAGTATAAGTTTCAGTATATAGAGCGTTTAACGTAAAACTCAATATTTTCGTAGGGGTTAATACATAGATTTTGAGACAAATTCAAAAGATATAACAATATTGCTTCAATGCATAGTTGTCTCCAGTACTAATATATTATGATGGTAAAAGAGGGTTGGAACCTTTGTTGTCTCTATTTCTCAAGAGAATAGATATTTTATAATGGTTAGTCCACTAATTTATGAAGTATATACAAAAATTGAACGATTCTCATAAACCATGAAAGAAGGTTTAGCATACATTAATAAAAATGTAGAATATGGTTAGAAATTTCAAAACAACACTTAAGATGATAGGCTTCAGTATATAAAGCAATTATCAAAATTCAATATTTTTGTAGGGGTTAACACATAGATTTTGAGAAAATTTCAAAAAATATGATAATATTGTTTTAATGCATAGTTTCATCATGCACGAACATATGATGATGTTGAAAGAGATTCGGAGCTTTTGTTGTCTCCGTTTTCCAAGAAAATTGCGACTTTATATTGGTTATTTCATCGATTTATGGAGCATTATAAAGTTTTTACTAAATTAATTGATAAAAATTTATAACGATTCATATATACCATGAAATAGAGTTTAACATACATTATTACAAATGTAGAATGAGGTTAGAAATTTTAAAACAGCACTAAAAAGTTTACACTTCAGTATATAGATCGTTTAACATAAAACTCAATATTTTCCTAAGGGTTGTTAACACATAGATTTTGAGAAAAACTCAAAAATAAAAAAAATATTGCTTTTAATACATAGTTGCCTCTTGTACTAATATACGATGATAACCATAGAGGTTTGGAACATTTTTTGTCTCTTTTTCTCTAGAGAATAGCGATTTTATATTGGTTAGTCCACTAATTTAGGGAGTATATGAGGTTTTACTTTATTAATTTATAAAAAAAAATTGAACGATGCTCATGCACCATGAAAGAGTGTTTAACATACATTAATAAAAATATAGAATGTGGTTAGAAATTTTAAAACAACACTAAAGATTATAGGCTTCAGTATATAAATCATTTACCAAAATTCAATATTTTTGTAAAGGTATGTTACACTAATTTTAAAACAACACTAAAGATTATAGGCTTCAGTATATAAATTATTTACCAAAATTCATTTACCAAAATTTCAAAAAATATGACAATATTGTTTTAATGCATAGTTGCATCTTACACTAACATGTGATGATGTTGAAAGAGGTTTGGAGCCTTTTTTGTCACCGTGTTTCAAGAAAATAATGATTTTGTAGTGGTTATTCCAGCGATTTAGAGAGTATTATGAAATTTTACTAAATTAATTAATAAAAAATTATAATGATTCTCATATATCATGAAAGAGAGTTTAACAAACATTAAAACAAATGTAGAATGTGGTTAGAAATTTTAAAACAAGAATAAAAAGTTTAGGCTTCAGTATATAGTATATTTAACGTAAAACTCAATATTTTTGTAAGTGTTAACACATAGATTTTGAGAAAAATTCAAAAAAATATAAAAATATTGCTTTAATGCATAGTTGCCTCATGTAATAATATATGGTGATGGTCAAAAGGTTTGGAAACTTTGTTTCTTCATTTCTCGAGAAAATTGTGATTTTATAATGGTTAGTACATTAATTTAGGGAGTATATGAAATTTTACTAAATTAATTTATAAAAAAATTGAACGATGCTCATGTACAATGAAAGAGAGTTTAGCATACATTAATACAAATGTATAATGTGGTTCGAAATTTTAAAACAACACTAAAGATTATAATGTTCAGTATATATAGCATTTACCAAAATTCAATATTTTTGTAGAGGTTAACACATAGATTTTGAGAAAATTTCAAAAAATATGACAATATTGTTTTAATACATAGTTGCATTTTACACTAATATATGATGATGTTGAAAGATGTTTGGATCCTTTGTTGTGTCCGTTTTTCATGAAAATAACGATTTTGTAGTGATTATTCCTTTGATTAAGATAGTATTATGAATTTTTACTAAATAATTGATAAACATTAGAACGATTCCCATATACCATAAAAGAGAGTTTAACATACATTTACAAATGTAGAATGTGGTTAGAAATTTAAAACAACACTAAAAATTTTAGGCTTCAATATATATAGCGTTTAACGGAAAACTCGATATTTTCGTAGGGGGTTAACATATTCATTTTGAGAAAAACTCAAAAAATATAACAATACTGCTTTAGTGCATAGTTGCCTCATGTGCTAATATATGATGATGGTCAAAGAGGTTTGGAACATTTGCTCTCTCAATTTATCTAGAAAATAGCGATTTTATATTGGTTAGTCCACTAATTTAGGAAGTATATGAAATTTTACTATATTAGTTTATAAATAAAATTAAACGATCCTCATGCACCATGAAAGAGAGTTTAGCATACATTAATACAAATGTAGAATGTGGTTAGAAATTTTAAAACAACACTAAAGATTATAGGCTTCGATATATAAAACATTTACCAAGATTTAATATTTTTGTAGAGGTTAACACATAAATTTTGAGAAAATTTCAAAAATATGAAATTATTATTTTAATGCATAGTTGCATCTTACACTAACATATGATGATGTTGAAAGAGGTTTGGAGCCTTTTTTGTCACCTAGTTCCAAGAAAATAACGATTTTGTTGTGGTTATTCCAGCGATTTAGGGAGTATTATGAAGTTTTACAAAATTAATTAATAAAAAATTATTAAGGTTTCTAAATACCATGAAAGAGAGTTTAACATAAATTAATACAAATGTAGAATGTGGTTAGAAATGTAAAACAACACTAAAAAGTTTAGCTTCCATATATAGAGCGTTTAACATAAAAATCAATATTTTCGTAGACACATAGATTTTGAGAAAAATTCAAAAAATATAATAATATTGCTTTAATGGCGTAGTTGCCTCATGTACTAATATATGATGATGGTTAAAGAGGTTTGGAACCTTTGTTGTCTCAATTTCTTTAAAGAATAACGATTTTATATTGGTTAGTCAACTGATTTAGGGAATATATGAAATTTTACTATATTAATTTATAAACAAAATTGAACGATGCTCATTTACCATGAAACAGAGTTTAGCATATATTAATACAAATGTAGGATGTGGTTAGAGAATTTAAAACAACAATAAAGATTATAGGCTTCAATATATAAAGCATTTACCAAATTCAATATTTTTGTAGGGTAAACATATAGATTTTGAGAAAATTTAAAAAAATATGACAAGAGTTTTGGAGCCTTTGTTGTCACTGTGTTTCAAGAAAATAGTGATTTTGTAGTGGTTATTCTGGCGATTTAGGGAGTATTTTAAAGTTTTACAAAATTAATTAAAAAAAAATTATAATGATTCTCATATACCATGAAAGAGAGTTTAACATACATTAATACAAATGTAGAATATGAGTAGAAATTTTAAAACAACCCTAAAAAGTTTAGGCTTTAGTATATAGAGCGTTTAACGTAAAACTCAATATTTTCGTAGGAGAGAAAAACTCAAAAAATATATGATGATGAGAAAACTCAAAAAAATGTAACAATATTGCTTTAATGCATAGTTGCCTCTTGTACTAATATATGATGATGGCCAAAGAGGTTTGGAACATTTGTTGTCTCCATTTCTGTAAAGAATACTGATTTTATATTGGTTAGTTCATTAATTTATGGAGTATATGAAATTTTACTATATTAATTTATTAAAAAAATTGAACGATGCTCATGCACCATGAAAGAGAGTTTAACATAAATTATAACAAATGTAGAATGTCGTTAGTAATTTTAAAACAACACTAAAGATTATAGGCTTAAATATATAATCGTTTACCAAATTCAATATTTTTGTAGACGTTAACATATAAATTTTGAGAAAATTTCAAAAAATATGATAATATTTTTTTAATGCATAGTTGCATCCTACCCTAATATATGATGATGTTGAAAGGTTTAGAGCCTTTGTTGTCTCCGTTTTTCAAGAAAATAGCGATTTTATAGTGGTTATTCTCCCGATTTAGGGAGTATTATGAAATTTTATTAAATTAATTGATAAAAAATTATAGCGATTCCCATATACCATGAAAGAGAGTTTAAAAAACATTAATACAATTGTAGAATGTGGTTAGAAATTTTAAAACAACACTAAAATGTTTGGCTTCAGTATATAGAGCGTCTAACGTAAAACTCAATATTTTCGTAGGACGTTTACACATAGATTTTGAGAGCAGTATATAGAGCAGTATATAAAACTCGAAATGTTTGGGCTTCGGTATATAGAACGTTTAACGTAAAACATATAGATTTTGAGAAAAATTTAGAAAATATAACAATATTGCTTTAATGCATCGTTGTCTCTTGTACTAATATATGGTGATGGTCAAAGATGTTTGAAACCTTTATTTTCTTCATTTCTCTAGATAATAACGATTTTATAATGGTTAGTCCACTAATTTAGGAAGTATAAGAAATTTTACTAAATTAATTTATAAAAAAATTTAACGATGCTCATGTACCATGAAAGAGAACATATGATGATGTTGAAAGAGGTTTGGAGTCTTTGTTGTTTCCGTTTTTCAAGAAAATAACGATTTTATAGTGGGTATTCCACCGATTTAAGAAATATTATGAAATTTTACTAAATTAATTTATAAAAAATTATAACGATTCCTATATACCATGAAAGAGAGATTAACATACATTAATACAAATGTAGAATGTGGTTAGAAATTTTAAAACTACACTAAAAGTTTATGCTTCAGTATATAGAGTATTTAACGTAAAACTCAATATTTTTGTAGGGGTTAAACATATAGATTTTGAGAAAAATTCAAAAAATATAACAATATTGCTTTAATGCATAGTTGTCTCATGTACTAATATATAGTGATGGTCAAAGAGGTTTGGAACCTTTGTTGTCCTCATTTCTCTAGAGAATAGAGATTTTATAATGGTTAGTCCAATAATTTAGGGAGTATATGAAATTTTACTAAATTGATTTATAAAAAAATTTAACGATGCTCATGTATCATGAAATAAAGTTTAGTATACATTAAAACAAATGTCGAATGTGATTAGAAATTTTAAAACAACACTAAAGATTATAGAATTCAGTATATAAAGCATTTACGAAAATTTAATATTTTTGTAGGGGGGTTAACACATAGACTTTGATAAAATTTCAAAAAAATATGACAATATTGTTTTAGTGCATAGTTGCATCCTACACTAATATATGATGAATTTGAAAGAGGTTTAGAGCATTTGTTGTCTCCGTTTTTGAAGAAAATTCTGATTTTGTAGTGGTTATTCCTTTGATTTAGATAGTATTACGTAGTTTTACTAATTAATTAAAAAAATAGAAAGATTCCCATATACCATATAAGAGAGTTTAACATACTTTCATATAAATTTAGAATGTCATTAGAAAATTTAGAGCAAGGATAAAAAGTATAAATTTCAGTATATAGAGTGTTTAACGTAAAACTCAATATTTTCGTAGGGTGTCAAAAAATATAACAATATTCTTTTAATGCATAGTTTCCTCCTGTACTAATGTAAAATGATGGTCAAAGAGGTTTGAAATCTTTGTTGTCTTAATTTCTCTAGAGAATAACGATTTTATAATGGTTAATTCAATAATTTAGGGAGTATATGAAATCTTACTAAATTAATTTATAAAAAAATTTAACGATGCTCATGTACCATGAAAAAAAATTTAGCATACATTAATACAAATGTAGAATGTAGTTAGAAATTTTAAAACAATACTAAAGATTATATAGTTAAGTATATAAAGCATTTACCAATTCAATATTTTTCTAGGGGTTAACACATAGATTTTGAGAAAATTTCAAAAAATATGACAATATTGTTTTAATGCATAGTTGCATCATGCACTAATATACGATGATGTTGACAGAGGTTTGGAGTCTTTGCTGTCTCCGTTTTTCAAGAAAATAACGACTTTATAGTGGTTATTCCACCGATTTAGGGAGTATTATGAAGTTTTACTAAATTAATTGATAAAAAAATATAATGATTATCATATACCATGAAAGAGAGTTTAACATACATTAATACAAATGTAGAATGTGATTAGAAATTTTAACACAACACTAAAATGTTTAGGCTTCAGTATATAGAGCGTTTGGAACATTTGTTGTCTCAATTTCTCTAGAAAATAATTATTTTATGTTACACAAACATCGATTAGAAAGAATTTCAGTATTTCAGTATGTAACAACCGGTGGAACTGGATTTGATATAGCGTACAAGTTCGTTAAGAAGGGAATAAGCGGATAAGCCAATGATGACCACTTGACTGCCTTTATTATACTTGGCTTCTTTGATGTTGTTTGAGTATATAATACCTTTCATTACCATAATCTCCGTGCCGCCTACATTTCACAAAATGAGCATCCAGCTGCAAAAACCATTAAAAAAATTCAGACAATAGTAACAAATAAACAGTCAAAACAAACAATATTAGAGAGACTCTCGAGAACATGTAGTGGTTTCAGGTCAATCATTGGACGCTTGTTTGATCCTTTTCTTGATGGACTTGTCTTGAAAGACCACAAAAAAACGCCGAAATACCACCTTCTGTTTCGTTTCTAAAAGTTGGCCTTTAAACTTCCTACTGCTCATATCAATTAAATGATTTACAAACTGCAGCATACCACGCCTTTGTGACCATCATATATCTAATGTACCAGCGAAGTGACCAAACTTTGAGAGAAGAGACGTTGGAGTCCACTAGCGAGGACGGTAGAATATGTATACAATGGCGGATGCTGCGGCTATTTGGCAGAGCACTGGAGCTGCAAATCCTATTTCTTATCTAAGGAACCGGTGTTGGACTTCGCTGGAACTTTGGTGGTGGACTTGCTGGGACTTTGCTGGTCGAGTTTTTGGGAATAGTATCCACGGAAGCGGTTTTGAATTTCGCCGGGGTTGTGCAGATTGAGTTCGCCGGAGCGGTGGAGCTTCGAAGCTATATTTTGTACCATGTAAACAATGTATGTAGTGGGTTACTAGTGAGATGATTGGGAACAGTGGCGGAGCCACGTTTGGACACACATACAACCGTTCTTTCTCTCTTTCCCTACTGGATCGGTTTCAAAAAGAGTGTTGCAGGCAAAGAGAGATCATGTGGAGCTCTGGGATGTTTGTTCTTTGTGTTGTTCTCATGCATTTTAAAACTCGAGACAAAGAGCGTTATATGTGTGTTTTGTTAGTTTCTATCTTTTAAAACGGTCTTATATTGTTTGTGAAACTTAAGATTTGGCTATTTGTAGTTGCATTGTCATGAGATCCAGTATTATTTATAATTAAAAGATTTGTTGAGTCTAATGTTAGTCTAATGTTTATTTTACTTTTTATTGGCACTTTGTCATTTGTCAAACATTGACACTCTCTTATCCTTAATGTACATCAGAGTAGTGAGGCTGATGATGATCACAAAATTTACAAATCCGATGAGAATCATTCATCGTAAAGTTTCTATCTTTTAAAACGGTCTTATATTGTTTGTGAAACTTAAGATTTGGCTATTTGTAGTTGCATTGTCATGAGATCCAGTATTATTTATAATTAAAAGATTTGTTGAGTCTAATGTTAGTCTAATGTTTATTTTACTTTTTATTGGCACTTTGTCATTTGTCAAACATTGACACTCTCTTATCCTTAATGTACATCAGAGTAGTGAGGCTGATGATGATCACAAAATTTACAAATCCGATGAGAATCATTCATCGTAAAGCTTTCCCTTCAACACGTATCCGCAACATCTTCTTGTTTTTTTATGATGCCAATAAAATGGATACTTGGAGTTTCCCTTTCTCAGTTTTTTTTTCAATCTTCTGATGATTCTGTTTCTCAGTTTCAGTCTGAAATATTATTAACTCTGATTTCAGGAAATATAAACTTGGCTATTGCAAATTGTTATGAAAATTTTATCTACGCCCATAAGTATGTTAATAGTCATTGTAATAAATGAATTCTTGAACTCTCTCTTTTTTAAGGAAATCTCGCTATGCTGTGAATGTGAATTCTCCACAGCTCCACTTTGGCTTACTTTTGAGTTTCTTGCTACTCTTCTGTTTCCGCAACATCTTCTTGTTTTTTTATGATGCCAATAAAATGATACTTGGAGTTTCCCTTTCTCAGTTTTTTTTTTTCAATCTTCTGATGATTCTGTTTCTCAGTTTCAGTCTGAAATATTATTAACTCTGATTTCGGGAAATATAAACTTAGCTATTGCAAATTGTTATGAAAATTTTATCTACGCCCATAAGTATGTTAATAGTCATTGTAATAAATGCATTCTTGAACTCTCTCTTTTTTAAGGAAATCTCGCTATGCTGTGAATGTGAACTCTCCACAGCTCCACTTTGGCTTACTTTTGAGTTTCTTGCTACTCTTCTGTTTTAGTATCTAACTTGGTTCTCGTCCCCACTCTGGTACGGCCAGAAAATCCTCCAAAAGAAGACAAAACAGTAAGTGCTATGAAGCAAGTGATTAAAATCAAAACACTTTATAAACATATTAAACTTACTTTTGAGTTTCTTGATACCTCTTTCTGTTTCAGTGCATCTCCTCGATCTCGGATTCCTTCTTATCAATAAATTTTGATCACCTCCGCGATGACTTTTGCCCTTCCCTCGTCAAATTTACAACAGGGAAAAAAACATATTAAACATATTGTTGAAAACTTTAAAAATAAATCAAAACACTTTGCATACTCAAGGAAAACTTTGAAAATTAGTTTTAAGTGTTAAATTTACAATACTAAAAATATATATTACACTTTTAACAGACCATAAAATATTCTATGGACATGGTGCAACAGTTTGGTTTGCTTCTACATATTGCAATTCATTAGCTTAAACTTTTTTCCAAAATGAAAATTAGTGCAAGTGTTAAATTTACAATAAAAAAACATGTTAAACATGTACACCAAAACTTACGGACTATAGAAAATTCTATAGACTGGATGCAATAGTTTGGTTTGTTTTTAACATATTGAAATTTATCACCTACACCTTTCTCCAAAATGAAAACTAGTATAAGTCTTAAATTTACAATACGAATAACATATTAAACATACACACCGGCTAACGGACTATAGTTTGGTTTGCTTCTACATATTGAAATTTATTACCTTAAACTTTTTCCCAAAATGAAAATTAGTGTAAGTGTTAAATTTACAATAAAAAAAACATGTTAAACATGTACACCAAAACTTACGGACTATAGAAATTCTATAGACTGGATGCAATAGTTTGGTCTGTTTTCAACATATTGAAATTTATCACCCACACCTTTCTCCAAAATGAAAACTAGTATAAGTCTTAAATTTACAATACGAATAACATATTAAACATATATCCCGTTAACGGACCATAGAAAATTTTATAGACAGAATTGTGCAATATATATTATATAATATCAAAATTTAAAACCAAAAATAAAAAGTTAAAAAAATAGTTTTCTTAGTTTAAAAAGAAAAACTGACCGGATCCGATGTCAATCTTTTGACACGAAACAAGATGCTTTCCTCGTATTAATATTATGGATGAGGGCCATGAGGCCCGGAGAGAAAGAGTTCGTCTCAGTAAAACATTCCGGCTCGAGAAGGTGCTCGTAAACCTCTCCATGATCGAAATGGCTTCATCATCTGGCTTGCGCTTCCCTCGTTTCCACTCTGGTAATAACCTCTGTCACAGCCAGAAAATCCTCCAGAAGAACACAGTAAATGACATGCATGAAACAAAGTGATGCAACATATAAGTTTCCCCGTAACAAAAAATTCCTTTTCAGAAAAAAAAAAGCTTTGCTCGAGAAGAAACATGAATTTTTATAAAGAAAATAAAGAGTGGAAAATTTGGATGCGTCGAGTGAAGTAAAAGAGTTGTGAGTATTTATAGAAGAAGTAAGAGATATGTCCGTTGTATAATTTTCTTTTCCAATTAATGCTGCAAAAGAAAAATGGAAATTGATCACAAAAGTAATAAATTTTCTTACCGTGTAACGGTCGTATTTTTTCGGGACTCGGTAATAATCTATCACGCATGCATGTCACTTGGGATTGACAAGTGACAACTGTATTTCCTTTTGTCAAATAAGAAAAGAAGAAAGAACGGTAAAAAATAACCTTACCATTTCACGGAGATTGTTGAACAACTGTTGCCTTGCAACCCAAGGGAGGATACTAAAAGCTCTCTAACGAACGTTTAGAGTGTGTTGAGTTTGTAAATTAGTATCAAGGCATTTACAGGGTTCAGGTGAAAGTTGTATACAAAGATCTCGATTAAAAACACAAATTTTCTTGATTTAAGCGTTTCCAGAAAGAACGGTAAAAAACACAAGTATATAAAACATTTACGAAAATTTAATATTTTTGTAGGGGTGTTAACACGAATACTTTGATAAAATTTCAAAAAAATATAACAATATTGTTTTAATGCATAGTTGCATCCTACACTAATATATGATGAATTTGAAAGAGGTTTAGAGCATTTGTTGTCTCCATTTTTGAAGAAAATTGCGATTTTGTAGTGGTTATTCCGTTGATTTAGATAGTATTATGTAGTTTTACTAATTAATTAAAAAAAATAAAATGATTCTCATATACCATATAAGAGAGTTTAACATACTTTCATATAAATTTAGAATGTCATTAGAAAATTTAGAGCAAGAATAAAAAGTATAAGTTTCAGTATATAGAGTGTTTAACGTAAAACTCAATATTTTCGTAGGAGGTCAAAAAATATAACAATATTGCTTTAATACATAGTTGTCTCATGTACTAATGTATAATGATGGTCAAAGAGGTTTGTAATCTTTGTTGTCTTAATTTCTCGCGGTTTTATAATGGTTAGTTCAATAATTTAGGGAGTATATGAAATTTTACTAAATTAATTTATAAAAAAATTTAACGATGCTCATGTACCATGAAAGAAAATTTAGCATACATTAATACAAATGTAGAATGTGGTTAGAAATTTTAAAACAATACTAAAGATTATATGGTTAAGTATATAAAGCATTTACCAATTCAATATTATTTTAGGGGTTAACACATAGATTTTGAGAAAATTTCAAAAAAATATGAGAATATTGTTTTAATGCATAGTTGCATCATGAACTAATATATGATGATGTTGACAGAGGTTTGGAGCCTTTGCTGTCTCCATTTTTCAAGAAAATAATGATTTTATAGTGGTTATTCCACCGATTTAGGGAGTATTATGAAGTTTTACTAAATTAATTGATAAAAAATTATAATGATTCTCATATACCATGAAAGAGAGTTTAACATACATTAATACAAATGTAGAATGTGGTTAGAAATTTTAACACAACACTAAAATGTTTAGGCTTCACTATATAGAGCGTTTAACGTAAAACTCAATATTTCCGTAGGGGTTAACACATAAATTTTGAAAAAAATATAACAATATTGCTTTAATGCATAATTTCTCCTTGTATAATATATGGTGATGTTCAAAGAGGTTTGAAAATGGTGATGTTCAAAGAGGTTTGAAACATTTGTTGTTTCTATTTCTCTAGAAAATAACAATTTTATGTTACACAAACATCGATTAGAAAGAATTTCAGTATGTAACAACCGGTGGAACGTAATTTGTCAAACTTCAATAGGCTTCCATAAGAAGCGAAGATCGAACGTAATTTGTCAAAGTTGAAAAACAGAGGACATGTGTCCAAAGGAAGAATCCTCTTGGCTGAGGTGGCTTTATGAGAAGTGAGACTTGTCAACTTTATTGTAATATATAGATTCTTCAAACAGACTGAAACGTTTATCACAAAATAAAAGTAGGAAGGACAAACCAAACACAAAAGTAGTTAAAGCAGAAGAACACTAAGGAACATCCAGACACTAGGACACTCTACTTCATCTTTTCTTAAACCGTCTTGGACTTGGGATGCGATGGCAGTAACTGCAAAAAGCAAGAGATTGACGAAGGCTTTAGTCACTGAAATTATCCCCAAGACTGCAACCAACACATATAAAAGTAAGGAAAAGGGTTGTCATGAATAAGTAATACCTGATAACAAGAGATAAGAGAGGAGGCGAAACCGAAAGCGCCAGTGACACGGGGAGTGACTTTCTTCGGAGCCAATTGAAGCAAACCGAAAGCAACAACGAAATCCATTCCGGCTTTGATCAGAGCCAATGACCTCTCGTTTGATCTCTGCAGTTTCGCTCGGTATTGCTCATTCTGCCCAAAAACAAAATGTCAAAAAATATATAAAAATCAAGCATACATAGTTTCTTCTTAGGAGAATATAAATGGTTTGGAGGCAAAGCTTACTTGGTGTTTGTCCTTGTTGCCGATCTCTTTTTCAAGCTTCTTAATGGAAGCAGAGAGCCTACCAAGCTCCCCAAGCTCGACTAAGGATGTGCAAGCGGAAGAACCCATCCAACAGAAGAGGGATATACGTCCAAGAAGCTCAGCGCGTTCTTTGTTCTTATAGCAGCAGCAGATTCAAAAGAAACCTTAGTTTAAAACTGAAGATTTACACTATATTTATATTAAAATGCAGAGACTCTATCTATGTGCGGTATTTACCTTGTAAATGCCAGTCCTGCCAAGCCAGACAATTTGATCGAGGAACAAGAAGGTAGAGAGCAATGCGTTCTTGGACTGCCCCGAAAAAATCAGAAGAATCAGATGAGAAAGAGGTCGATAAGCAAAGCAAAGCAAAGCAAAGATCATATACCTTTCCGAGGAGAGCAAGAGGGAGAGGAGTGCCTTTGGGGACAGGGCTGATGAGAGCATGGAGATCATTCACAAACTTGAAGAGACGGAAGACTTTACGGGCCAAGCTGGTGGACTTGTCGACATTCTGAGCAGTGCCAGGCTGTCCATCACTCACGAACTTGGATCCGTACTGTATAGCTCTGCATATCTTGTCCCTCGCCTCCGCCTTGTTCAAATACACAACTAGTAGACCTAGCTCTGCTCTCGTCGTCTCCAGGCTGCTGCTACTCATCTTCAAATCCTAACCATTTATATATATATACATCAAATTCAAGTCAAAGCCCTAATCTTTGTTTTATCCTTACAACAACAACACACAGATTCACAAGACAAAAACAAAAAACAAAAAACAAAAGACGAGAGTTGAATTTGAGATTCAAAGTGTGTTTTTACCTTTACGAATAATCTTCTGGTGCAGACGAGATTGAATCAGACAGCGAGACTCTCACCAACTTTAATTAGATGACAACTATATTAATGTAAAAGGGTTGGATTAGATTTAGGCTTATACATAGTTGACTTGTAAAATAAATTCAAACTCATGGGCTTATAATATATAGCCCAATATTTATCATAAACTGCTTATGGGCTTTTTAGGGGAAGAAAAAATCTAGTAACTTGTACCCAGTCATTTTAGTCATGTAAAATATTCAAATTCATGGTCTACTAACATATAGCCCAATATTTATATTAGCTGCCCAATTGGTCTTTTAGGGGGAAGGGGGAAATCTGGTAACTTGGAACCCGTCATTTTAGTTTAGTCATGGATGATCTTTATAAGCTTTATAAAAGTTATTTAAAGCTTTTGTCATTGTAAAGACACTTATCATTTTGTGATACTACAACTTTTACACCATACAGAGAGACTTACACCAGAATATGATTGGTTTGATCTGCGTTCTACTTACTTCCTGCTCGTATCGACAATGGTCATAATATTCATCTGCATCTCAGTAGCCTCCCCCTCATGCTGCTTTCTTCTTTGCTGGCTTCCCCGAAAACTTCAATACGTATGGACCACCTTCTATTCTCTGCCTATTACATTATGCAACTTGACAAAGTCACCCAACGTAAGCTCTTCTGGCCTCGACTGCAACAATGGTACAACACAAAAAAAGACATGATCAGTCCAAGGTTTTGCCAACCTAGATACAACTTCCCTAAAGATAGGAGTTTGTGGTATTTAATATCAGATTCATGTAAACCGTTTCTGGTTACTGATATGAGGTCCATTTAAAACCGCACCCTAAGAAGACACAGACAAGTCATCATTACTTACGGTGACTGGAAGACCTGCTACTCCAAGAGCTTTCTCGATCTCCGGAGATGACGATAGGTGCTGGAGTGACTTTCTTAACATTTTTCTCTTCCCATTGAATGCAGAATTCACCTGTTTTTGTGCGATTGGTTTCAGCTTTTTTTTTTTTTTTTTCCTGTTCTTACAAAATCTGAAGAGAGAGTTTTAGGGTACCAAAGAGAAGAAACTTTTGGTGGACGAGACATCGGGATAGTCCCTCGGATGCTTTAGTTTGAATGTTACAACAGCTGCATCAACCTGCAAGGAGAGCACAAGATGAAACCCAACTATATATACATATAATATGTAATTGGTAGGCCATTTTGGAGATCCAAAACATGAAAAAAGAAAAGTAGAAAGATACCTTGGGCTGAGGGAAGAAGTTCTCCCTAGGAACTCTGAAATTGTATTCCGGTTCTTGAAACAAAGAAAGCGGTTTATCAGCAAAAGAATCCACATTAACAAGAATTGCAAACACAGAGGAAGAGTAACAAGTACCAGAATAGAAGTTGACCAAAATGTTGATGGGTCGGTATTCAGATGTTCGCAAAGCTGGCTCAACCAATCGCAAAGCTGCCTCATCCTAAGATTAAGACCAAACAAAAACTTGATATATACAGTATATATGATATCATTTGAGATAATCGTCTTTGAAAAGGATGGAGGAGGAGAAGAAACCTGGAGTAAGAGAACAACGTGAGAGAAGATGTCACCCATAGGAAGAAGAAGCTTGACAACATCAGTACTTATGTTAAAAGGTAAGTTGGACACAACCTGCATTATTCATAATATTAAAATACAAGTGTCAAGATATATAAACATGTGGTGCTTGCTGAGTTAGAGCCACACAAAAGAGAGAAACTTGTGTGAGACCTTTGCAAGAGCAAAATCAGGATGAGATAAGTTTCTAGTCTCTAAAAAGGAGAGCATGTGAGAACGGATGTGAGACTTGACAAAATCCTCATGCAAAACCTACAAATGATTGTATGTACCCTCATCTCTTGTTAGAAAACCACAAAGCTTCCATCAGAGAGACAAACCACACACACGAGCTGTTGTTGTTGGTGATAATACCTTGAACTTGTCGGAACCTGCGAATCTTTCTCTCACCAAATCCACCATATGAGGATCCTAAAAGAATTTGGTTGCAAAACTCAGAATCAGCTGCTGCAGCTTGTAAACAAACAAACAAACATTTGAGGAATTGAGGAAACCTTGTCGATGGCAAGAACAGAAGCACCTAGGTTGAGAAGAACATTGGTCAAAGAGCCTGTCCCAGGACCAATCTCTAACACAAAGTCTCCTTCTTTCACTTTAGCAGCTGCCGCTAACTGATCGTTGATGTCCGAATTCAGCATGTAATGCTGTCCCATGACACACAAAAAAAAAACAAAAGGTTTCAATCATTATATACCACTTGGCCAAAAACATGAGAGCACACAAGGTGTTCGACAGTTTGAGATACTCAAATTAACAGAAATGTGGTTAAAGAGAGAGAGAGAGAGAGAGAGAGAAAGGGAGAAGGAACCTGCCCAAGGGATTTTCTGGGAAAGCGGCCTCGAGAATTGAGTGATTTGATGGTCGCGTGGTAATCATCATCTGTGCTCTTCGCGCCGCAGCACACCTTCTTCTTCTTCCTCAGCAGAGATATTTTCGAGCTCCTCCTTGAGAAAGAGGCCGAGGTCTCCCTCAGGGAGGGAGAATTGTCTCCGTTGTTGTTCACCCATGACGGAACCGGCGAGGAATTGATGGTTGATGTTATTGTTACCACTACACTCATCCTCTCTCTTTGCTCCCGATAAAGAACCAAACCTTTGCTCTCTCTCACTTGTTTTGCTCACTTGCAAATATCGCCACGTTTTGACTGACACAGCAGCAGATGTATTGAGTCATATGGTGCTGTGGTGTAGTGGTTATCACGTTTGCCTTACACGCAAAAGGTCTCCAGTTCGATCCTGGGCAGCACCATTTCCTCTCTTTTTTTCTAATAATTTGGATTTAAAAAAAGGTTTATTTCTTAACTCAGTGGAAAGACTGACTGCAAAGATGGGATGTGCAAGTCTCTAACTAGAAACAAGATGATCTACTAGATTAGAGAAAAGATTCAAAGCCAAATCCTTTTTATACAGACCTGAAAGCTGGGTTTTTACTAAGAATAACACGAGTATGTTCTGCTCCTATCCAAACAAAAGACGACGCCTTACAGACTTTGAAAAGCTACTACTACTTGCTTGTCTCTTCTTTTCTGCAGAAGCAGAAGCTATTGAGCTCCCCCCTGTTTCTATACTTTCAGCTGGTGTAGCTGCTGCTTTCGTTGAACGGTAGAAATCTGTTATACTTCTCTGTGCACCCATTGATGATGCTGCTGCTCCTCCTCCTCCTTCACAAACATTCTTCTTTTTCGACTCTCGCAGTTTCTGCCAGTTTTAGCCAAAGAGGGAAAACAAACCCCATGAATATAATATCTATAGACAGAGAGAGAGAGAGAGAGAGAGAGAGAGAGAGAGAGAGAGAGAGAGAGAGAGAGAGAGAGAACCATTCACGTTACCTTTTCTTGTAGGAAGTGCTCTGTCTCCTCAGGGAAAGCAGACTGGACAAGTCCTATGCATTCATCAGTTAGCAAGAAGCATTCACCGTTATCATTTTGCACCTGTGGTTCATTTAACCCATCTAAGGGATCAACAACACAATCCTCCTCTTCCACCACTTCTTCGTCTTCTTCCCATACAACAATCGGTTTCTCTGCAGTTAAACCACATGTAGATATGGGTTTTCTCCACCTTATCACAAATGACTTATGCCCATATCTAGTTTTCATCCACTTGATTGAATGGAACTCGTACTGGTCGCATAACAAGGGATTTCCCGTGTTGTTGCTGTTTCTTGCCCTTTCTCTTAGATAAATGGTCGACAACATGGGAAGCAACATTTTTCTAACATAAGAAGGATCCCAGCGCAGGTTGTAAACCATGCAATCCACTAGCATTTCCGTATCAGGAGTTCCCCAAGACATTGAAGACCTTTCTTCTGTAATTAAAGATTAAGATTAGAACAAGAATCATGTAATGTAATGCGCACAACACATACAGTTATTAAAATCATTTTCATACCTGTGAAAATATCGGATAGATAGAGTTGGATAATCTTTCTGTTGGGAAATTCTGGACCAAGAGCAATTTTATCGCAGACTTTGATCCACCAGTTCTCGGATTTCTTCTCTTCCTTCAAAACTCGATCCTTGGAACAGAAGGAGCATTCACATATAAACTCTAATGGTTTCTTAATGCAACCAGAATCAGAGCTGCAATGCTCACAAGAGGACTTGAAATGAGTTCTCTTGCTGCCTGGGTGTCCACAACGAGAACAGTGAGGAAGTCTTCTTTTCATCTGGGAGCTGGATTCTTCACCATCATCATCCACTGATTTGATTCCACCACTCACTCCAGGTTTCAACCCTTTACCAATGTCCTCTAGTCTACACGAAACACGTTCAAGAAATGGTCAGTCACAGAGACAATAAGCTTACGGATGAATATTAATTAATTACCTTTGGAGGATCTCGTCTTCAGAGAAGGCACGGACAATGCGAAGTGCTTTATCGAGACCAATCCCAAGAACACCACCTGAATCAAAGTCGTTTCCAACCAAAAGAGAGATGGCTATCAAGTGTCTCCGCTTCAGACCGAGGCCAGCTTCGATATCAGACATATGGTAGCACTCGAATGGCTCCTACACAGAAATGCGGATTTCATAATGAGTAAAAGGAAGGCCAAACCATTAGCGAGTCAAAGAAGAGGAAGAATTGGATTACAGTGGAGTTAGGCTTGATGGCTTTGATAACGGAGTTAGCACCAAAGAGGAAAGCATCACTATCAGGAGTAATGCAAGCATCCACAAAGCCTTGGCTATTGAGCTGAGCACAGAGAGCTTCAGCCTCACCATTTGCTTTCAGAACAGGGATACCGAGCAATTTAAGTAGCTCCTACAAAACCACAACAAGAAATAATTTAATAAGAAGATAATAATAAATGGGAACCAAAAGTAGCATGAAAGGCTCAAACCTTACCACACATTCGCTAACCCATTCACAAAACTGCTTATTTCTCTCAACGGAGACTCCCTCTTGGAGACTGCAAGTAGTATCAATTCCAGAAGAACGGTAAAACCTAGAGATTCTGGTGTGGGATTTCAAGGGGGGAGGTGTTCCATCAACAACAAATACTGGGTACGCTCCATACTGCATAGACCCTAAACAGCATTATGATCATTCCCAACCAACAATCAACCATAATCCGGAAAGAGAAAACGAAACCCCCCAAAAAAAAAGAAAGAAAAAAAAAATGAAGCAATGCATGCATTAGAAGAGGAAATGGAAGAACCTTGGAGAAGAGATTGATGGTTCGGAAGAAGGTGAGCCTCAGGTGAGGTTTAAGGGCCAAACCCTTGACGGCAGTCTCATGCTGAATGATCCAGAAGGAGAGATCAACGGCCACCCGTTTATCCCTGAGATAATCAGAGCCTTCGTGTCGACCATAAGGTCTCAACAAATCCCAGAACTTTCCTCCCACTCCCATCAAATCAATTGCCAAACGGCCGAACACACACTCACACAGAGAGAGCGAGAAGGAGGAAGAAAGAGGGAGAGAAAAGGGCGATTATATTCTTCTTACCGTTATGGAGTCTCGATTCTACCTAATCTACTTCAACTTCTTTATATGGCTTCATTCTATCACCCGCCACCACTTTGGGCTCATCTTACGTGGCCTCAGGCCCATTTACTAGCCCAGAAAACAGTTCATCAGTATTATCAACAAAGAAGTACTATATAGTTCCAATTTTGTTTTTTTTTTGTCATCTCATTTTATTAAATGGCTAAAAGCCAACAAAGCACAAGAAATAAAAGGAAGGGGCATAGAAAAGCTCAAACGTACAACAGCAAAGCCTAACCGCAAAGGCTCAGACATAAAAGCCCAAAAGAAAGAAGCTCTAGACAGCTCATAGCCAATGTGTCAAAACGCATGCGGAAGACGGACACGTGGTGGAAGAGCAAAGACAACCCTTTCTTCACCGATTTCCAAGTTGTTGCCGGAATTTCTAACCGAAGATCTACCAGAAACACACCGGAACAAGATGCTCAAGACTAGAACATCCAAGCAAAACGAAAGCCAAAATCAGCGGAGCTAGACCGCACCATCGCTTCATTGAGAATCGAATCAGTGTTGCCAAAAACCAACGAGAAAAGAGGAAGTTACGATCCAACAATCTTTAAAAAGCCACCTTTAAAGATATGAAGAAGCGCTAAGGAGGAACAACCCAATAAAAGGAGAAGATCATAACTTAACCAAATAAAAAAGTTAGCAAAACTGAATCAATTTTGAAAATCAAAGAAGCGATTGAAAATAAAACAGAGTGAAACTAAATCCAGAAGAACTAGACAAAACTTAATTGAAATTCATCGGAGATGAGCGATGAATCTCAAGATACAAGCCGGCCAAGACGATGCTTTCGGAGCCACCGCTTGCCAGAGTCGATAGCCGACCGTCCATCACCGAAGAGTAAGACAAGGACGCCGGAGTGTAAAGCCTGACGACCACCGTAGAACAGATGCGACGCCGGAGGCTGAAATCCGGTCGGATGATACCGAAGCCGGAGGAGGAGGGTTGACCGGAGGGCGATCAAACGCCAAAGGAGAAGCCGCCATCAAAACTGCTAACTCTCTCTCTAAAAGATTTGTAAGAGATAAGAGAGAGAAAGCTTTTTCCAATTTTGTTAACCGATAGATGTTTTTTTTATAGAGATTAAAGTTGTAGAAATTAAACAAAGAGTCAAGAGTTGTAGAAATTAAGCAAAGAGAGTGAATAAACTTTACTGTAGAAAAATGTGCAACATAAGACTGGAAAAATGCTCCCAAAGATTACTATGTTTGAAGTAGGCCTGGGCATTTCGGGTATCGGTTCGGTTCGGTTCGGGTATTTCGGGTTTTGGGTAGTTCGGATAGGGGCTAGAGGATCCATTTAGTACTTGACATATTTTCGGTTCGGTTCGGTTTGGATAGTTTCGGGTTCGGTTCGGTTCGGATAGTAAATGTAGGAACCGGAAAATATCCGGAAAAAGTTCGGTTCTCATTTGGATCCGGTTCGGGTTCGGATAGTTCGGGTAGTTCGGATAATTTGGATAAAATATCGGTTATTTAGAGTAAAATATCAAATAATTAGGATGATTTAGATAAAAATTTTGGATATTTCGGATTACTTTGGATATTTCGGATAAAACTATCTGGATAATTTTGGATACTTTCGGGTAGTTTAGATACTTTATAATAATTTAGTTATCCTTAATTATTTTCAGATACTTTTAATAGAATTTTAAATTAAAAATATATATTTAGTGATGTTATATGTATATATAATTAATATTTTTATATATTCGGGTACCCGTTCGGTTCTCGGTTCGGTTCCAGTTCGGTTCGGTTATTTCGGATATAAAAATATAGGAACCGTTCGGGTATTTGAGGGTATTAGTCCGGTTCCGGTTTCGGGTATTTCGGTTCGGTTCCGGTTCGGTTCTTCGGTTCCGGTTATTTTGCCCAGCCCTAGTTTGAAGTTTGATCCCCTGCCCTGTAACGAGTCTTTTTTCTTTTTGACACATGAAAAACTAGAAGAGACATTTGAGTACACCAAAAAAAAAACACCTATAAATTGTTCAAAACAGAAACAAGAAGAAAGCTCAGATCCAGAAGTCTCGCATGTAGGAAGCAATTGAGTTTTCTGAGTATCTGGTTGAGAAAGAAACTTTGGGAAGCTTCATCTTTCTCAACTCTTGATCCGTTCCAGTTCTTCTTCCGCTGTTTTCAACTGCAGACGCAATGTGTGTACTTTCCTCTCCAGCTCTTCTACATTGCTTCTGCTTGTCGTTGGATGGTACGGCGTCAAGAACTTATCCGAGAATGCCTTTAACGCTTCCACCCCTGTCACCTGTGTCATCCCACAACAAGTTTATATCCCAGGATATTCCTTCTCGTATCTATTGAGAGTCTCATGCCTTCTTACCTCTTCGGGAAGCAGAGGAAGTTTTGTGATATTGAAGTCATCGTATAGCATATAAAACTGATCAAGGTACTTCTGCTGCATCCGCATCCTTGCTCTGAGCAACTTGGATTCCACATCTAGACAAGAGAGGCAAGTGATATAATAGTCGTGTACACTAAAACAAGGTTTTATACGGGAAGATAGGCACAAATAGAAAGGGAAAAAAAAAAATCTGCAAAAAGTAGCACCTTCGTCATCGTAGAGTACTTGGTTGATGATGATGTTATGCGTGTCGATCTCAAACTTGGCGAGTTCCTGAACTAATCTCTCTGTTTCATAGAGAGACAAGAACTCAGGGATGCAGACACAGACGAACGTTGTCAAATCCTGCGCATTTTTATCAAATTGCACCAATCAGAATCTTCACCAATGCATAGTGTCAAACAAAATTCATAAAGAGAAGCGACACATATATGGAAAGTTAAATGTCGTAGTAGGAATTGTGCAGTAATACAAAACCAAAACCGTGAACAGAATGAAGAAACTGTTATGAACACTGGAAAAAAAAAAGGAAGCAAAGGAACCAAGGTTACCGGGTCTTTAAACTGGCGATTAACTTGTTCAATGACATCCTTCAAGCCCTCAAGTCTTCCCAAGAGAGCATCCTCCCCAAACTCATCTTCCATGCCAAACATACGGCTCATCTGATTCATCAAGCCACCAAAGCGACTCTTCAAGGACATCAATTTGGAAAGGCCCTTTTCAAGAGTGGCGGGGAACTGCAAGAGACGGAGAGTGTGACCAGTAGGAGCGGTGTCAAAGACAATAGTTGCATAATCCATTGTTTGGACCAACCTATAAAGAAGAAAAGAATGAGACTTTATAGTAAAATGGGAAGAAGGAAGGAAGAGGAGGCTGTTGCATACTTGAGCATCTCAGCAAAACTCATGGCCTCATCGATTCCAGGAATGGCATTGGCCAAATCAGAGAACAGACTATCCATCCCTTCAGGGCCAGCTAAGTCATCAGTCTCAACAGTAGGATCCACCTCCTGAGAAAAGCAAATATATGAAGAATACAAATTAGTCTCCACATCAAACCTAATCCCCAAAAAAAGAATTGATGCAAATCATCCCGAATTTTACAACTAGTCAAAATCGAGCAAAGAATTGTCGCAGATTGAGATTGGATTCGAGAGATAAGAAGGGATCTAGGAAAGGAGGAGATCGAATACAATAATACCATGGCAAAGAGATTGGAGAAGCCTTGGACCAAAGTGGGGGATTTAGTGAAGCGCTGCTGAAAGGCGTCGCTGAGATTGTGAGCGGGGTCGGTGGAGATGATGAGAACGGAGGATCGAACCCTAGCGAGACAGATTGCGAGGATGGAACTGCATGTCGTCTTCCCAACGCCTCCTTTCCCACCCACGAATACCCATTTTAGAGAATCTTGATCCAGAATGTTCTGCACTGTCGCCTCCGGCATATCCGACGCCATTCCTTCCTTCCTCTTCGACAGATATCGAGTCTCGCTCGCAATGCCCTTTCACTTTGGCGTATGGATGGAAAAGAGTTTTAACGATTCCCGGTTTAAGTTTATTGGGTTATTTGGTTCTTGCTTGGTTTGACCAAATCATAAAATATCGAATTGTTAATTTTTTAAATATCTCAGCTTCGTTTTCAATCGGTTTAACTTCGGTTCAGTCTTTAGCACGATCAATATCAGCTAGAGCTAGAGCTAGAGCTGGTGTAGGAGAATGGCGGCGGCGGCGGTGACATCATCAGAAGAAGGAGCGAAAGTGCAAGTGTTCGTAGACTGGCTGCAGGTGAATGGAGCTGAGTTACGAGGCTGCACCATCAACTCTTCCCCAAAAGGATTTGGCATTTTCGCCGACGCTCAAGGCTCTTCCGACGGTAAAGCTTAAAGCTACGCTCATCCATCATCTGCTGGAAATTTGATTTGATTTGATTTTATCTCTAAATGAAAAAGAAAATGATGTGAGTGAGTTTCAGATGACGATGTATTGGTGGTTGTTCCGCTTGAATTGGCCATCACCCCTATGAGAGTCCTTCAGGAGCCTCTCCTGGGCCCTGAGTGTCGCTCCATGTTCGAACAAGGTCATGTCGATGACCGCTTTCTCATCATTTTGTTCCTTACTTTTGAGCGTCTTCGTCCTCTTTCTTCTTGGAAGCCGTAAGCTCTCTCACTCTTCTCTTTTAGGGGCTCAACATTTTCACTTTCCTTCCTTCTTACACTGTGTGTGTGTGTGTGGTAGGTATCTTGACATGCTTCCCACTCGATTTGGCAATCCTCTTTGGTTTTCCGATGATGACTTCCTCGAGCTCAAAGGCACTAACCTGTACGACGCTACCCTGTTGCAGGTTAACCCTCTATCTTGTTTGTCATGTGACTTTTTCTCCTTACATATAATATAATAATTATTCTGAAGATGAATTCATTTTCTTGCCTTTTTCAGAAGAAGAAGTTGCTCTCTCTTTACCATGACAAAGTTGAGCCCCTCCTCAATAAGCTTCTTCTTTTGGATGGCGTTTCTGAAAGGTCAACTGGCTTTAACATTTTTAAGCTACTTTGTTCTTCATCATGGCCACCCAATCATTTTTCTTTCTTTTTTTTTTTTTGGTCTTTTCCTGCAGCAATGTTTCCTTTGACCATTTCCTCTGGTATGTTCTTTGGTTATTTCTTTTTTTTTTTTTAGTAAAACCAATAGTTTTAGTGAGCTGCAAAAGGGCTCCTGAGTGATGTTGAGACCTTTTCTCGTTGCGCCAGGGCTAATTCTGTATTCTGGAGTCGTGCCTTGAACCTTCCTCTTCCACATTCGTTCGTCTTTCCTCAAAACCAAGAAGATGTTGGAGCTTGCCCATCAACACCTGCAACGGATTCCCATCAAAAAGGCAAGTCATTATTGTCACTGTTACTGTTTCTATGTCTGATCCCTGTATTTAGTTTATTTATACGATTACTAAATGACTTCATGAGTTTCTTCATTTTCTGATTGGTAGAGATTCAGGATCAAGTCCCTGGCGCCACATCTGTAGGAAGCGGAGATACTGTATGGGTTGAGGGGCTTGTTCCCGGCATCGACTTTTGCAACCATGGTATGCCAATACCAGGAATTGAGTCTTTTTATTTGTAGAAAATAGACTCTAAATATTGGTTTCTCTGTCCCATTGTGTTGATGTGGTCAATGGAATTATATTCCTGGTGTAATGTGATATGATGTACTATGGTTATGGCAGTACAGATTTGAAGCCTGTGGCTACTTGGGAAGTTGATGGGACCGGATCAGTATCTAAAGTTCCTTTCTCCATGTATCTTCTCTCCGGTTGGCCAATATACTTTCTCCCTTACCTCTCACTTTCAATAAATATCCATCAAATAATATCGAACATTCCTTTTTTCCTAACTGCCAAAATTCTGTAAACTGAACAGTTGCACAAAATCCTATTCCAAACAAGGAGATCACGATCAGTTATGGTGACAAAGGAAACGAGGTAAGCCATTTTACAGTTCGTTCCTGGCAGCTTGAAAATACAATCAACTGAATGGGACCTGTTTGTTATCCAGTCAAATATGTCGTTTTCTTGGCTTAAATATATCTTGTATTGAGCTTAAATAGGTCTTTGCATTTTGTGAATTATCACATCAAGTCCTTTGTTTGAGTGGTGTGTCTTCTTGTTGTATGCAGGAGCTTCTTTACCTGTACGGATTTGTGATAGAGAACAATCCCGATGATTATCTCATGGTAAGTATTATTATATATGATTCTTAAGTAAGTTTGAAGATAAAAAAGATGCTCTTCAAATTTGTTTTTCACATCTGCTGTTAGGAATAACATTGGATACATTCAGGTACATTATCCTGTTGAGGCGATTCCCAGCATCCCTTTCTCTGATTCAAAGGGACAGCTTCTTGAAGCTCAGGTTAGCAGTTCGCATTATTTACTCAAAACTTTGTATTTTGATTTAATATGCAATCGGTTGAACTTTGAAAAAAATTCTCATTGCAGAAAGCTCAACTCCGGTGTCTCCTGCCAAAATCGCTTCTGGATCATGGTTTTTTCCCACAAACCACATCAAAAGTCAGAGAAAGCGATGAGAAGGAAAAAGCTGCTAGATCCTGTAATTTCAGTTGGTCTGGACAGCGTAAGATTCCCACATATGTGAACAAACTAGTTTTCCCAGAAGATTTTATGACTGGCTTGAGGACCATTGCCATGCAAGAAGATGAGATTTACAAGTTCTCAGCTATGCTTGAAGAGGTATCATCACTCATCTAATAACATAATATTCACAGATTGTATTCTGCAGTTGATCACTTGATATTGCTTTTATTGAGACAAAGAGTATATGTATTGTCGTGGTGAAAGCTTGTAGAGTCAAGACCAGACGAGCAACCTAGTGAAACTGAGGTGAGGATGGCGGTATGGGAAGCATGCGGGGATTCTGGAGCTTTGCAGTTGCTTGTGGATCTCCTTAATGCAAAGTAAGCAAATTGAATTCGTTACATGTGACATGATACGTCAAGAGCTAACCAACAGGTTTTTCTGTATCAAGTAAGTGATGCACTTTTTATTGGGTTGACAGGATGATGAAGCTGGAAGAGAATTCGGGCAGTGAAGAACAAGATGCTGGGCTCCTTGAGGAGGCATGCGTCTTGGAGAGCCATGATCAGCCCAGGTACAATGTTGATGATAATTATAGACAGTTTTAAGAGTTGGGAATATCAAAGGAGAGGGTTGTTGGCATGCGTAATCTAAACAAATATAGAGAAGTACACAATCTTTCTTTATTGACATGTTGGTTTGAAATTATGTGATGATAACAGGGAGTTGGAGGAGGAGGAAGGGAAAAGGATGATAAGCAGAAACAAGTGGTCAAGTGTGGTATACCGTAGAGGCCAGAAACAACTCACTAGACTGTTCTTGAAAGAAGCAGAGCACGCCCTTCACTTAGCCCTCTCCTCTGACCATTGTTGAGTAGTATTCTTCTAAAAGATTAAATAAAAGGCTGGATACTTTTTTAAAATTATTGTACTGTAGCTTTTAAAGCCTGATACTATATTTTCTACAAAACTAAATTTAATAAATTTAAAAATATTTTGGTTTTTTGTTTATATTAGTAAACCAGTTTGGTTTTAATTTTTTATTGGAACCAAAAGAATCAAAAATTAATGGAGAAGAGACAACAAAAAGTATGTGAATTTAATACCAAAAAGAGATTAGTACTATTGTATACATCACCACGGCAAAATCTATAAGAATTACACAGCCCCCAAAAAAATATGTAAAAAGCCTATTTGAAACATAGGTGAAAGTAATCCACAAGCGGATTTATTTTGGGATAGAATGTGAATATAATACTCGCGCTGCCTAAGATGATGGTGCTGTCGTCGAACTGCTTTGAATGTTAAGTGATGCCATCCGTCTTTCTGCCGCCGCTGCTCTCTTTTCTCTCTCCGCTGCCATTGCTCTTCTCACTTCCTCCTATTAACAATTTAACACAACACAAAATGTTGATGTCTCTTGGCCTTAGATACCAGACTCGAAGTCATATTAGAATACACATTTTGGGTTTTGTGAAGCTCACCACTTTAGAGATGGGTTTCTCCTTCTCAGCCTGTTCAGCTTCTGCCTGTAAACACAAGGAGTGTTAGATAACAAGTTAACTGCCCAGTTTGTTTTGTATAAGACAGTGATTAACACGTTACTTGAGCCTTCTTTTCTCGGGCTTTTCGTAGTTTCTTCATTTCTTTTGCTCTTGCTTTCTTCTTGGCGTCTTTCTCTGCCTGCACCAATCACCACCGTCACAAAATCAAGTTAGTCACGTGCTGGATTCAGACAGCATCCCGTATGAATGCAAATGTTTGTCAACACAAAAATCATGGGAGCATGAATGCATCACTTTCATACAGCACCATATATTTGGACCCTCGCACACAAGCACCACATATAAACCCCTGGATAGAGCTTAACCAAAATTCTTAAGTCAACAAATGCAAAGTACCTGCTTAGCAGCTTGAGATTCCTCCATCTCCTTGGTGAGCGGGCTGGGTACTTTAGCATCATGCCAATTCCATTTTTCAAGGTTTGACGCCATAAACCGCCTGAAAATGTTTCTCACTTCCTTGTCATTTGCAAGCATGTATGGCGTTCTGCCTCTTTCATCCTTAGCACAAGGATCCATACCCTCCTCCAGTAAGTTCCCAACTCTCTCACAGTCACCAGATTTAGCAGCTTCGTGTAATGGAGTTGACGTACCAGTAACTCCATCCCCGAGGTCCTCTTCTATAACATCTGGCTCCTCTAAGATTATGCTGGTAGAAGTTTCAACAGGCTCATCCTGTCTTGAGATTTCACCCGAATCCTCAATGTGGGTGTGCAGCACGATATTAGCTTTGGCTTCTTCTGGTGGATTTACAAAAATCTCCTCAGTTACATATGCAACCTGAGTCAACTGATTATATATACGCTGTGATTCTTTGAAGGTTGGCCGCCGGATAGTAAATGGAACGTTTCGTACAGCGCAGTTTTGGCTGCTAAAGTATGGTTTGCCTGCATTGAAAAGCAGTTGCCTACTGCTTGAGGGAGCATGGACAAAAACACAAGATGCACCATCAAAATAAGGCTTCCAGCTAGCAAGTAGCTCTTGTATATCCTAACAAAGTTTAAAAATGATGATTAGAATTCCAAATCAATTTTCGTCAAGGATAAGAGTATATAAACAAAAAGTTTTTAGTGTTTGCCTTCCTACACAGGACGACAAACCATCATGTCCCTAAGCTACTCTGTCCTCACTTAAGATGAAAGATCACTCTAATCTGCGATGAGGGCTTTTCAGGAAAATGATAAACTGAGAAACCATATGAAGAGAAGAATAACAGAAGAAAGTTCCTGGACAGGTAAACAGATCGTCCCCTAAGAATCTATTTTTCCTATTATAACATCAGCAACAAAAGGAATTGGGAAAAACCAAAGACCTTAAATAAGCTATGGGAGTATCAAGCTTGTTGACAGAGAGGACGAACCTTTTTCAAAGCAAGTTCATTATAACGACGAAGGGAGGCACCGGCAGAGTGGATACTTCCCCCGCTGCCATCTTTTGTGGACTGTTTTTTCCCAGCCTTGGCTCTTACAACGTATCTATGGAGTTTAAAGGACAAGTAAACGACCTATTTGCAAAGGACCCAGAGAAGCTAACATAATGTAAGACTGAGAGAGTGAGAGGTACCTGTGGAATGTTTTATGAGCCACAACGGACTTTCCATTAAAGACAGTACCAGCAAAGTGGCCACCACTAGCAAGCAACACGACACACATTCTCCTATCATCCGTATTAACGAAAGTCCTCAGCCTCTCAGTGACATCACTCTCGGGCAAGCTCCCAGAATCATCAAGAGAAACTCCTGTGTAGGAAACCCTTTCAGCCTCGTCCATGATTAAGCTTTTCCAGATAGAAACCTTGTCACCAGTGTGAAGAAGAATAAAGAGCTTCTTTTTATCAACAAGAGCATTGAAGAAAGGTGGTCTTGGATCAGATTCGTCCTCTGATCCTGAGATACTAGACACATCGTAGTCTTGGACGGACTCAGATGTCAACTCATCAACATCTTCTTCTCTCAAAACAGCCTTTCCAGCAACACTCAGCTTGATCTAACAACAACAGAGTGTTTGATTAATTAGTAGGAGGATACACAATTATTCGAAGAGAGAGAGAGAGAGATGATTACATTAAGGCGATGAATGTCGGACTTGAAGTGGGAGCGTTGATCGTGAAGGGAGACGAACTCGATTTTACAAGTGTTACAGGTCCATCTATCCAATATGACGCCGCCCTCCTTGGAGCTCTTCTCCGCCGCCTCCGGATCGAAAGCGGGTGAAAGCAACCGGACCGAAGGATTCAACAAGCAACAGGAGTCAAAGAAATCCACATTCAAGTCAAAAATCGATCGAGGCAGAGGCAGCTTGTCGCCGGCGACGGAAGATGGCGGGTCGGTAGCCATGTGAAATTAGAGAGATTCCAATATACAAAGTACAATTGAATTGGGGGGTTGGTACTTTGAAAGCATAAAGCGACACTACCGATTGTTGTTTCTTTAATGGGCCATGGTAACATTAACGTGGCCCATATAATGCCCAATACTATAAGCAATTGTTTATTAATGGACCGACACTCTCATAAAGGTGGCCCATATAATGCCCAATACAACGGCGGGTTGCAGAAAAATCTGGAAGAAAAAGAAGGAAGGAAGAGGGAGGAAATCAACTCAAAGCTCCTCTAGTTTCCAAGCAAGCATCACAGCGTCAATGGTGAGACTTTGATTTTGTAATTTGCACATATATAATAATAATAAATAAGACTGTAGAGTTTCCTCATCGTCTTGGTTTGGTTCGCGCAGTCGGTAACATTGCACACGAATCTGGGGGATATAAAGTGCGAGATCTTCTGTGACGAGGTTCCCAAGAGTGCCGAGGTTACTTGTTTTTCCTTTTAGAAGTTATATGTCTTTGAAAATTGAAAGTGATATTCATTGTTTAATCTCTGCTGGGTGAAGATTGTCTGCTGATGCTCAATCTCTGAATTTTTATATTATAATTAGCAGTCACAAAAGTTAGGGTTGTTTGAATAATGTTCTATGTAGCAGCTGAATTTGTCTTGGTCCTTGGTTCTTTGCGTGCAGAACTTTCTGGCGCTATGTGCAAGTGGGTATTACGATGGGACAATCTTTCACAGGAATATCAAAGGCTTCATGATTCAAGGCGGAGACCCAACCGGAACTGGGAAAGGAGGAACTAGCATCTGGGGAAAGAAATTCAATGACGAGATTCGTGACTCCCTTAAGGTACTCTACTTATTTCTGCCAAGGGATGATCATGTCTTACCTAGTTTATAGGATTCTCTTAGCTCACAACAATGTGTTTTCGCCAACTTGTCACATACCTGCTGTGTCAGCCGCTTAGGACCTATTTGGTTTTGAATCGATTTGCCTCCTGATCCACATTCTTTATTGTTGTGACAGCACAATGCAAGAGGGATGCTGTCGATGGCAAACAGTGGCCCAAACACAAACGGAAGCCAGTTCTTCATTACCTATGCAAAACAACCTCATCTCAATGGACTATACACCATCTTTGGCAAAGTCATTCATGGCTTCGAAGTACTTGACATCATGGAAAAGGTAACCCCCCCCCCTCTCTAAATCTTATTTCCCCTCAATAAATCACCTCCCTCAAGTTCTTGTGTTTATTTCCTACTACTATGACAAGAGTGTTAAAAACATAAAAAAAAAAAAAAAAAAAGGGAATGATTTTGAGTGATGTGATTGTGCAGACTCAAACAGGTGCGGGAGATAGGCCGCTTGCTGAGATAAGGCTAAACCGTGTGACAATCCACGCCAATCCACTTGCTGGTTAATTTGTCAGAATGCTGCTGCTGCCGCAGACCCTGTTATTCGTTTTCACCTATTAAGAAGCTTGTACTGGATTTCTTTTTTTTTTTAATTATCACTCACTTAAAAATCCATGTCCTCACTCCTCAGAGAGAGTTTCAAAGTTTTATGGAAGCTTGTTGTTTCTACACAGTGGGCCATCAAAAATCATTGAGGCCTACAAAATAATGTAAATGGGCTCTGTGGTAAATGAAATCCAGTCTAGTCTTGTTGACAGAACACCGACCCATTCGGCGCAATTAAAGCTGACTGAACCAGTCTGGTTGAGGGGTAAAAGAGGTAAAAGGCAGTACATTTTATTGGACACAAGTAGGACCCAATTAAACTCAACGACTGTCTCTGTCTTCATTCAAAATTACGAACCGAGTGTGGGCCCCGCCATCCTCCTCCTCCACCACCATCACTACTGTTTTTTCTTTTAAAAATTAAAAAAAAAAAAGTAAATCCCCAAAATTGGAAAAAACCCTCCATTGATTGTGGTCTGGAAGGGGAGCATCTGCTTACCTCATTTTGAAGACGGAACTGATTAGTAAACCATAAGCAGCAAAGTGGCAAATGGCGTCATCATCATCGAGAAATGGTGGGACGAGAGGAGGATCCATGAGACCAATCTCTGGAGCTAATTCATCAAATCTGAGATCGTCTTCCTTCAAATCAAGGATTCCCTCCTCCGCTCCTGCTCCACGTCGCAGCTCTTCTGGAGGAGACAACGGAGGTGTCCCCCTATTATCTATCTATCACTGCTTACTTTTACTCTGATGCAATGTTTATTCAAACGTTTACTTGATTGATTAGTTGTTAAGTTTTCTCCATTAGATCTGCTCTCTCAAAAGTGTATATTTGCTCTCTTGTTGTTAAACAGTGCCAGGGAGAGTTCGAGTGGCAGTAAGATTACGACCTCGGAATGCAGATGAGTGCGTGGCTGATGCTGATTTTGCGGATTGCGTGGAGTTGCAACCTGAGCTTAAAAGGCTTAAACTTAGGAAAAACAATTGGGACACGGAGACTTACGAGTTTGATGAGGTCCTTACCGAATCTGCTTCCCAGAAGCGCGTCTACCAAGTGGTTGCCAAGCCTGTCGTTGAGAGTGTTCTTGAGGGTTACAATGGTACCGTCATGGCTTATGGTCAGACTGGTACTGGCAAGACCTTTACACTTGGTAGATTAGGTGACGAAGATACCGCTGCTCGTGGTATCATGGTCAGATCTATGGAAGATATCATTTCTGGCACCTCTCTTGACACTGATTCCATCTCTGTCTCCTATCTCCAGGTAATTTGCTTCCTTCCATCCTCTCTTTGTTTTTGTTTTTTGTTTTTTTTTATCTCACTTCTTTTTCTCCTGATCTCCAGCTTTACATGGAGACCATCCAAGATCTCCTTGACCCTAGCAACGACAATATTGCGATTGTGGAGGACCCTAAAACTGGAGATGTGTCCCTGCCAGGTGCCACCCATGTTGAGATCAGGAACCAGCAAAATTTCCTCGACCTCCTTCATCTTGGGGAAACACACAGAGTTGCTGCCAACACTAAATTGAATACTGAATCTTCTCGAAGTCATGCCATTCTCATGGTAATATTCCCACCCTCATTCCCATCCCCCTCTTCTCCCTAAGTCCGCTTGAGTCGATGATGCATTATCAATAATAGTTCAGGTTCATGTCAAGAGGTCGGTGGTGGAACACGAGGATTCCGTCTCTAATGAAACTGACAACTCATCTCACTTTGTCAGACCGTCTAAGCCACTTGTCAGAAGAAGCAAGCTTGTTCTTGTAGATCTTGCTGGCTCTGAACGTGTTCACAAGTCTGGTATAAACCCTTTCTAATAATCATTAGCTCTCTTCTTATGGGATTTTGCTCATGTTTCACCTCCTTACGCAATGCAGGCAGCGAAGGGCACATGCTGGAGGAAGCTAAATCCATTAATCTCTCTCTTAGTGCTTTAGGGAAATGCATTAATGCAATCGCTGAGAATAGCCCTCACGTTCCACTTCGTGATTCTAAACTTACTCGCTTGTTGAGAGATTCCTTTGGTGGTTAGTTATCTTATTCATTTCGTCAGTGTCTTTATTTCGGACTTCCTGCTATACTTTTGACTTTTCTGTATCATCATTCCCGTATATCTGTTGCTTGCATTTCAGGCACAGCAAGAACATCCCTTATTGTGACAATTGGTCCCTCTCCGCGTCATAGAGGAGAGACAACAAGTACTATATTATTTGGTCAAAGGGTGAGGTTTTCACTAACTTTACCCTTTCCGTAATGAGCAAGTCTACTGACACATTTTATTTTAAATCTTGGGCAGGCAATGAAGGTAGAGAATATGTTAAAGATTAAGGAAGAATTTGATTACAAGAGTTTGTCCAAGAAGCTTGAGGTCCAACTTGATAAGGTTATCGCTGAAAATGAGAGGCAGCTGAAAGCATTTGATGATGATGTGGAGAGAATAAATCAACAAGCACAAAATCGTATATCAGAAGTCGAAAAGAACTTTGCAGAGGCCTTGGAGGTTGTTTAATGCGAAATCCATTTAGCCAACCCGTGTTTTGTTTCTCTATACCTTCTGAAATCTCATATTATGTTTACAGAAGGAAAAACTAAAGTGTCAAATGGAATATATGGAGTCAGTTAAGAAGCTTGAAGAAAAATTGATCTCGAACCAGCGGGAGAATGGCAAACGAAATGGAGAGGTACTTGCCCTGTGACTATTATTATATGTTTTCCGGGTGATTTGGGTGCGCATCTTTAACTAGTACTTGTTACTTTGCATTGCAGGTCAATGGGGTTGTTACCGCTAGTGAACTCGCTAAGCTAAAAGAATCACTTGAGGAAGAAATAAAGTTAAGGAAGGCAGCTGAAGAAGAAGTTAACAAATTAAAAAGCCAGTCAACACTGAAGACAAGATCAGGGGTACCCAGTCTTTAACTTCTCTTTCGCTCTCTGTATCTCTCTCAATCATTTAACCAATCCCTCTGGCGTTTTAGGAAGGCGAAGATGCTGGAATATCAAGATTACAAAAGCTGCTGGAGGATGAGGCTCTTCAGAAAAAGAAACTTGAAGAGGAGGTCACCATTTTACGAAGTCAGCTTGTGCAGCTTACTTTTGAAGCTGACCAGGTACAAATTTTCGAATCTGAATGGGTCTGTCTCTCCGTAGGAATTGTCTTTATACATCAGATAAAAGGATTAGTCAATTTGCCATCTTTGATCTTGCACATTTTCTGATATCACCTGTTAGCCTACTTCTTGTGTAACTAGATAACAAATGTATGTTATGAATTTGTCATCTTGACCGTTGATTATTATTCTTACAGATGAGAAGATGCTTGGACAGAGGTGCACCGGGGAATTCATACTCTGACACGGACTCATTACCATCACGTCATTCCCAAGCAAGAGAATCTGTGAACGGACAGAAGGCACCATTTGCTACACTATGTGAACAAGGTAATGGGGATTTCATCTAAAACGTATGAACTATGTCTATGCGGTTCGTATAACTTTCCATACTCTTTTGAAACAGTGGGTCTACAAAAGATCTTGCAATTGCTCGAATCAGATGATGCAAACATCAGAATTCATGCTGTGAAAGTTGTGGCCAACCTAGCAGCTGAAGGTAAGTTTTGCATCATTTCTGAGGGTTCAGTATCTCTTACTTCTGCTCTAGGTCCTCAACAGTTGACCTACTTCGATAAGCAGAGGCAAATCAGGAAAAGATCGTAGAAGCTGGAGGGCTTGCATCATTGCTGATGCTTCTCAGGAGTTACGAAGATGAGACTGTCCGAAGAGTTGCAGCTGGTGCAATTGCGAATCTCGCAATGAACGGTAAACTCATTACTGATCAGTGGTAGTTGTTTGTGTAGGATACAACGCTGATGATTTTTTTAATATAATTTATTTTTGGGGGTAACAGAAGTGAGCCAACAACTGATTGTGGACCAAGGAGGAATCAGCTTGCTATCGTTAACAGCTGCAGATGCAGAGGATCCGCAGACCTTACGAATGGTTGCTGGAGCTATTGCCAATCTCTGTGGCAACGGTAAAAAAATAACACTCCAACAACCTTTTTCTTTTCTAACTGTCCAAAAATCTGAAACATAATGTTGGATGTGGCAGACAAACTTCAAGCAAGACTATGGTCGGATGGTGGAATAAAGGCGTTGTTGGGAATGGTTAGATGCGGACATCCGGATGTTCTTGCTCAGGTGGCTCGAGGAATTGCCAACTTTGCAAAGTGTGAATCCAGAGCAACCACGCAAGGTAAAGCTCTTACCAGTATTCTTTCAAAATGTTTATTACTGGGGGGAGGTTAATGTGAAGAAAGAAAGTGTATGAAGGTGTGAAGAGTGGGAGATCACTGCTAATAGAAGACGGAGCTCTTCCCTGGATAGTACAACATGCTAACGATGAAGCTGCACCAATCAGGCGCCACATAGAGCTCGCTTTATGCCATTTGGCCCAACATGGTTAGTGCGCCATCCTTATCTCTCTTTTGTTGGTCCTCTTGGACAGCTACCTATGTGCACTGACAACATTTGTCTTGATTTGATGTTTGGTGGGGGCAGAGGTGAATGCGAAAGAGATGATAAGCGGAGGAGCGTTGTGGGAACTGGTGAGAATATCAAAGGAATGCTCAAGAGAAGACATTCGAAGTTTGGCTCATCGTACTCTCTCGTCCAGCCCCGTCTTCCGCTCTGAGATCCGCCGCTTAGGCATCCACTTTTGATTTCTCGCAATAATGTATGTAATAATAATAATGTACTTTTTATAAAACTATCCATCACCAACAAACATTCTCCATTCATTCAATTTTTGTACTAACCTATTGCATCTCTCTTATTTAGTTTTAATGTTCGCTATTATTGTTGTAAGACCATGTTTGCGTGATTTATTCAAACCTCAATATAAAATAAAGAAAGATTCGTTTTAAGACTTATTATGCAATGTGTCATAATCATAGGCTTGTCTAATATTACAATTTACATAGACGAAAAACAACATATCCGACCACAACTCGTGAACGCTAATCTCTGCCCATTGCTACCAAACATTGAAAGAACAAAAGCAGCAGCAAATGTAGTAGAAAAAAAAATTAAGAGAAGCAAATCGAAAACCGAAGGGGGAGGGAGTGAAGGTAACAGAAAATGAAAAAAAAAGAAGAGTATACAAACCTCGCAGAGATAATAATCAGGAGCAAGAGTGGAGGAGAAGAGGTCCCATTGATCTCTGAAGCATATCACTAAGAGCTACTTGTACCTCTCCACCTGACCCATGTTCACAGCTTATCAACGTCGCTATCAGAGGAAACAGCTCCGGCAAGTTCTTCTTGAACAGCGACTCTCCCATGTTTCCCAGCGTCTGAATCGCAGCCACCACTAGCGGAGCCCTCGCCGTTAGCTCCTTGCGTTTTCCTGACCCCGAGGGAACCGCCCATCTAGACGACTGCTCCTTCGAACATGAAATTTCCACGTAAAACTCCAACACCTCTCTGCACAGCCTTATGAGGTGGCTTTCTATCTCCGCCTCCTCGTAGCCCAAGGGCTGGTCTGTTATGAGGTTGTCTAAGAAGGTCATACATGTTTGGAAAGATTCGTTCTCCAGGCGAAGGAGAGGAGCTTCTTGGGATTCAGGGGACGACCCAAGCTCCTGAAGCTTGGCACGTAAGACTGTGTCGGCGTTGATTTTGTGAGCGTTGGATGCGACGCCGTGCATAGCGTCATAGAGCATCAACATGTGTTTGGCTGCGAGAGATGTACGGTACATAATGTATATATCTGTTACCGCCTGCAAATAAAAGAACACATATACTCATAAGGTTGATTATATATGTGTGTATATCCATGCTTGATCACCAAAGAGGCTGAAAGATATCGACTGACCTGGATCACAAAAATCTGAATTGAAGCTTTGGATTTGGCATCTGCTACGGCAGCATGAAGCTGCCTGTTTCTTCTTCTCAGTGCGTCGTTGGTATTTTCACTAGTTTCATCCTCATTGCTTACAACGTCCTGCGTCAAATCTTCACTGGTAACGAATGAGAAGTCAGGGGATGTAGCATCTGCCGCTTCTTTAATACATGACACAACCTCGTCCCATTGTTCGTCTGAGAATTGATGACCCACGTCTCTCATCAGACGTACGAGCGACGCAATGCCCGCACCAGCAAGACTTTGGTGAGGGCGTTTTATCAAGCTTACGAATAGCATCAGTACTTTCTTAAGGAGAGGGTTAACCGTCTTGTAGAAATTCACAAAGAGATCTACAACTAGCTGCAGAGCTAACGAGCATGTCTCGTAGAGCCAAGACTCTTGGTCGACTTCCCCATTATCAGCTGAATGCTCACCAGGCGGGTCAACGTCGTCGTGACGCACATAATCAAATATCCGAAATAAAACAGACTCGAAAACCCGTTCCCATAAGGACAGACTGAAATGGTCACCATGGTTCCGCAGAGTATCAAACAGGACTTTCAACGCAACCTTCCTTATTTCTGCTCTTGGGTCGAAGCTAAGTTCAGATAAACCTGCACGGCAAGGAAAACCGCTGTTGAGATTTTCAGAGAAGTGAAATGCAAAGATGAGTGCTGCAAAGTAACGGCTTACCAGCTAACAAGGGAAACCAAGAATATAAATCTTCATCGCTTTCTAGAAATTTCCCACTATCATGATTCCCGCCCTTTCCTCCCTGTGGAGAAGATGGAGGGTTCCTCCTCAATGATGAACCGACAGAGCCTTCAGCAAGTTTTCTCGCGCAATATTGCAGGAACGAAATGGCTTGGAGACTGATATCTTTCTCAAATTTACTATTGGTAAACGCAACAAGGCAATTCACACAGTCTGTGAAGGTGGTTGTCTCTGTCTCTGTGATGTGTGGGAAGTAGTCTCGGATTATCTTCTCAACCATTTCAAAAGACAGGAACACAATATTTTTATGTGCATCGTGCGCTGCTGTCGTGAAAATCTGCAAGAGCAAACATATTTCAGTAAGTACATCTGTCATCAAAAACAGAGAGAGAGGCATCATAGCAAGAGCAGGGGGTTTGATAGATCAAATACCATGAACATGCTCTTCCATCCAGACTTGACACTGTTAACACGTGATAAAACCATCTGTGAGACACATCGTATAATCAATTCCCTGATCTCAACAGCACCACTTTTGCGCATGACGACAACAAAAGGTTTCATAAATTCATTTTGGAAGTTATAATTAGCCAACTCTTCCCGCTCTAAGAATTTCATAGACAGCTGGCGCAAGGAATCCATAGCAAAAATTGCAATGGAGAGATTATCAGAACAGCCAATAGCCACAAAGAAATCGGAGAGCACATGCCAGATGCTCGACCAGACAAGTCTTATGCGATTCATGTTATAGTGCCTGCCATTGTAACCAACATAATACAAGTAAGAGAGAATTTGAGCAAGACACAAAAGATATTATTGACAAAAGATTGATCCTTACGCTATTTCTACAATCTTTGTAAGGCTGAAGACTCGTGGATCAGATGGAGATCGCAATTCATCCATGGAAACTTTGCAGAGTGCTTTAACGAAGTCAATTATGGCTTCACTGTTCAATCTTTGACTACGCGTAAATATCCTACTCATGTCACCAACCTGTTCTAGCAAGTTCAGATTGGATATCAGGTTGTTCATCTGCTCAGATGTCACCGTATTAGAGGCCTTGCCAGCAACACCAGAACCATCGTAGGAACCCCTTATCACAGCAGAAGCAGCATACTGAAGTTTTCCAGGTGTTCTTTCTTTAACTGCAGGTACTGAATTTGACTTAGCCATTGGAGAGTTTCCTGACTCGGTTTGAGGAAATGCAAAGAAGGTAGCATCAGGAGGCGCTCCTTCCCCCAAGAGATGAAGATGTTCAAACCGAGAAACACAAGTCAATATATGCTCCCAAGCATCTTGCAGATAGTTACCTTCTTCCTCTGCCAATTTGACTATTGCCTGTCAGTGAATAAACCAAAACAATTAATCCATAGAATCCGCTTCTTATCATCCAAAGTATCCAACTCAATTCAACAAAGAAAACAGAAAAGCTTAAAAAGAAACAACGCACGGTTTTTCCCAAGATTTTCTAACACAAAATGTGAATGCTAATCCAACATAGAATAAAACTTAAAACTGAATGAGATTTTCCCTAACTCTTCTTTTACCCAGAAAATAAGGAAAACAAGTTGAGAGAAAGGATACCAACCTTTATGGCCTCAATGTTTTTCTGCTTGATATCAGCAGGAGAGTGGAGAGAAGTAAATTTTGCTAGTGATGTCACAAAGGCATCTCTGTGCGTCTTTAAAGACATTACAGAAGTAACATGGATAGCATGGTGAAAACCCTCCAGACATAATGTCGTAATGACTGCATCATCACTCTGGTCAAGTGGAACACTGAAAGCAGCCAACATAGGAGCCCAACACACCTCAACCATAAATCTGAGAATAACTACATCCGAGGCTGCATAATAAACTGACCTACAGTGGAAAAAAAAAATCATAAACCCGAGATACACTTTCGGGTAACTCCAATTATAAATATCATAGCTAAACTGAAAACAGACATAACAATAAGAGCAGAGTTGACCTGGCCAACCAATGAGCTACTATCAAAAGATAAGATTAATGATGCCCAAAAGAGAAAAGATGGACGAAGAATCAACTTCCATGAAATAGATTACTGAACAACAGCGTGCAAATTAAAAAAAAACAAGTTAAAGTAAGCTTCTTACTCAGATTTGCGAGCTTTTTCTTTAAACCTCTCTTGCATATGCCTGATAAGATCATCACTGGTCTCCATGTACAGATCGTCACCACGCCTAGGAACAACAATATTTAAGATAGTATCCAAGCCAAGTAATCGACTTGAGTTTGCCGGCTGCTTCTGTTGCGGACCCAAACCATCATCCTTCATCTTTATTTCATTTCTAGATATCCTTTCATATAATGCACGCAGATATTCCTCAGGCAAGTCTTTCCCGTCATCTATCCCACGATTATTTCTAATAAAACCATCAGCCGTCATCTGCACGTTGTGATTGAAAACTTTAGAAATGAATTACCTTGTCAAGCAATTGTATCACAAGCTTCAAACTTGATTATACTAGGATCTTCCTAAAGAAGGAATTCAGTAAGGTATTAAGCGAATCAGCTCAATATGTACCTTGCTCTTAACCATAGGGTTATGTGCATCTGTGTTGAGCAAAATGACAGAGTAAGCGAGTACATATGCCGTATCAGCGCTAGAGAAAGCCTTTGGGTTACATTTACAGTAACGCTCCGCAAACTTCTCCATGATACGATCAATTTTCTGTGCTTCTCCTGGCAGCCTAAAGCCCCTTAGAAAGGCTCGAATGGCCTCATCAAATTCCATGCCTTGGAAGTCGAACGAATCCACATATGCATGCATCACTTTAAGGGATAGGTCTTCTCTTTCCCCCAGATAATCCCCTACCAACGTCTTGTTCAACCCCGATGCATCTTTCAAAAAAGCTGCTATTTCCTCTGGTGAATCTCCCACCTTGTTTGCCTTGATTAGAAACTCAATACCTTTCTTAGGTTTCTGGTTGAAAATAGAAATACCTTCCTGCCATCATTAAAATCATATCAGTTTTTAGCTGAGACTGAGACGAAAGAAAATAAGTACCGAATTAAATTAATGTAAAGTTCTACCTGAAGTTCAAGTTTGTAAGCTCGACGTTGCTCTATTGCTAAGGCATCCGAAGTTCCACTGGACAATTCAGACTGAGACTCTGATCTTTCAAACCCTCCATGGCCCCCGTCCCCCTTACCGTTTTCCACCGGATGGCCCCCTTCTTCAAGATTTCTATCATCAATTTCTAGCATTTTTGCTGAATAAGGATCTGGAAGACGCAACTGTTTATTCACCCAGTCTCCCATGGACCTTAAAACAGCGACTAAGCACTTAAGGGCTTCAAGTTTCATGGCTGCTTCTTGTGGTGGCAACAAGGTAGTAACCATGCCAGGAGGCACCCCTTGAGCAGTTTTAAGCAGACCATTGACCATCCTAAAAACAAGGTACAGAAAACAAACACGGAGATGAATGTCACTTCAAATAGTTATTGATCTCAGCTTTTATACCACAAATAAAAAACATATACAGGGCTAAGACATCACTGTCACTACAAATGAGGTTTTCTAATCTAGTGACATAGAATAAGGCAACAACAGCATACCTCTCAAATATATTGGATGAATTGACATCGCAATCGTAGTTGATGAAGATATCTACTAAAATCTGTGAATCAACGCAGAGCTTTTCCAGGAACCGAAGCACTATCATCTTCTGTTGAAAATCAGGTTGAGCGACATTCTCTAACACTCTTATAACAATCATAGGGAAGAAGACCCCAATCTCTGCCTTCAGCCCAGCACGAAATCTGGAAACCAGACTAAGTAAAATCGAGCAGGAAAGCTGGAAAATGATCATAAGATTTGAGGCACTGTTTTTCAGCAAGGAGAGACACAGATACTGCTTGATGGCGCCTAAGAACCTGTTTCATCACGAAATGAAGCCAATTTTCAGAAGAAACACGGATAACTATACTACAGTACTTAATAATGAAAGAAGATAAGTAAAACAAACCTGTCGCTAGTTCTAAAGACAGCACCAGCATTCTCGAGCAGAATCTTCAACAGCTCGAGAGCCACAATCTTTCCCCTCATCAACTCTGGATCTTCCTTGGGAGGCGTCTTCATGGAGAGCTTGCAAAGAGCCCTGAAAACCAAGAAGGCGTCTCTTCTCAGCTTATTCCCAATCTGGACCTCAGAATCATCGTCTTTCTCCACTTCTCCATCGGCCAGCTCCCCTTTCCTTCCTTCGAGGGCGGACTTGTACATACTAATCTCCCAGTACTTGGCATCCAACATATCCTTATCGGTGGAGTCCAACAAATCAGTAGGATTGGCAGTCCCAGGCAATGAAGTCTCGAAGGCCCCATCGTGGCCGCCAAAAGTGCCCTTGGAGTTAGCTGAGGAGTTGAAGACTCCATCAATGTCCTGCATGATTTTGGTAATGAAACCTTGAACGGACTGAGTGGTGGAAGGGTCAGACTCAGAGGATCTGCCGGTGGGCTCCATGAGCTCGGCGACGACGATGGGCTGAATGGGGACAGTGGAAGAATCAGCCTCCATTCTCCGGAAGACGATGACAGACATCTGGACGAGGGAGGCTTTAGCGGTGGCCTGATTAACGGCGTTTCTGCTTCCTAAGTAGATACCGTAACAAGTCCTGACGATCTGAAGCAGAGAATCTCCATGGATCCTGAGGGAAATAGAAGTGACGGCAGTTAAGAGCGTCTTGAGGAGGAGGAGCTCGAGCGCTTCGTCATCCAGCTCGTGACATTTGCAGACGGTCTCAATGAGCTTGGAAAGGAGAAGGGCCTCGGGAGCGCCGGTGGGATCGGCCTCGCCGCGAAGATAGCCGTGGGCAATGAGCTTCTGGATGCAGTCAAGGGCGGGATCGACGATCTTGAGAACGCCGGTGGAGGAGGCGTTGATGAGAGGGCTGAGGATGAGCTCGGACTCGGCGAGAGAGTACTCAGCGGAAGCACCGTCGTGAAGGGGGCCAGGAAGGGAGGATCCAGAATCAGAGTCAGCGTCAGCGAGAGGGGAAGAATCGTCGGGGGATCTGAGGCGAAGGATGAGGGATTTGCACTCGTGAGCGAGCTTGGAGTGTTTGCGCCAGGAGGCGTTCTTAATGATCTTGTCGAGAGAAGGGATCACGACTCGGGCTAAGCGGGAATCGGCTTCCGTAGAAGCCATTCCAGATTCGAGCGAGCGAGGGAGGGAGAGTGCGAGATCCAACCAAAAACAATCTTAGCAGAGGAGGGGCGGGGGGGCTAAGATTCAGTGAATTACATGTACGAAGATCGGAAAAAGAGAAAAAGTGAGCTCCCTTCTTCTTCTTCTTCAGTGAAGCGAGAACCAGATTTGGATTTGGATCGCCTCCTAATTTTTCTAAAATGATTTCAGTACCCCTTGGTGCGTTTCCATTAGTATACTACTAATTTGCTGCTAGTTCGAGGGGCTAATTCTGTAAAATGTATAAAATTGTTTTGTCTGTTGTTGATTTTAAACGGGCCATAATCCCAACGGGAGCCCATATTACTAGCCCTGGCCCCAGAGATAAGCAGCAGCCCATTTGTGGAGTTGGGGATGTCAGTCAATCCGCCACAATTAGAGAGCAAAAGCAATCTCTTCTTCACCAAGTTCTTAAGTCTGTCTATGAACTTTGCGATTCTGAGATTCCAGTTCATATGAAAGTAACGCATTGTTGAGCTTCAGCGGATTTTTGGTTTCAAATGTAGTTTGAGGGGGGACGATGGCTGGTAGTAGACAAAGAAACTAGATTCAATTGGGGGTTGATGATGTCATCTTACACAGTCTAATCGTGGGCTCATGAAGCAGATAAATTTGCTTCTCCTCCAGCGAAAAGGGTAGCTTTTTGCGATGTGTTAGCTGCCTGCTGCTGCTGCTTGGGTTAGGTGGAGGATGAAACCCATTCGAGCTGAGCTGAGTGGCTTTCCCTTCTTAAAGAGCTCAACAATCTTCACTCTCCCTTTTATATCAAGGTCTGAATGGAATTGATTTCAATTTTATTCATTAGTATTTTACTCCTCCTCCTCCTCCTCCTTTAGGTGGCTGAATTTGCGCTGCTCGAGGATTCCTTTGAAGCCAATCATCCATTACTATGGGAAGCTTAACCAATATTCAAGACGCTGAGAACACTCTTTTTTGCTATTAGAAGCTTTCTCATTGATCAACTCACCCTAACTGCGATGGCAGCAAGGCAGGCTTTCACCGCTTGGCTGAAGAAACTTTCAACAATATCAAATTGCTTGGGCAACCTCTTGACTATCGATCCTATGGTTCCATGATTATGCCCTACATTAGAGCTGCCACTCCCGACAAAGGAGAGGCTTCTTTACTCGGAGAAACGAACTATCTGTGCGGGGAGAGAGAGGTTTACAATGCCTTGTTACGGAGAGCCAAGCGATGCAATTCAAGTTTCGGGGATTACTCACTCCTTATGTGGACTGCTCATAATTAAACGCATACAGTGTCTCCTCGAGTCACAGCCAGAATTTACGTTTGGCTTTTGAGAATCAGAGGACAGCTAATGACAAAGTGTGTGGCTCTTGTGCTGTCTGCATATATATGAAAAGGAAGATTTGATTGGTGCTGTGTTGTCGAACAAGTTGAGTTACTTACTTGTCAGGGAATTTTCATCCCACCAAGACCTTCTCTGACAGGCTTATTAGAAGATCTCGCTACACATCCCCATAATAATAAGCAACAAGAAGAAGAGATGAGTACTACTGCTACCTACCCATTCATGCTGCTACCTTGACCCACACGAAACACCAATCAGAATAGTAATATTTTATTACCCCCCAAAAAAAAAAGTGAATGATTTATTTTATTTTGTTTTTTGGTGTCTTAATGGGGGGCAGTCAATGCTTGTTAATTTAAGAGGTAAAGAGAAGAAGAGAGGCTCAAGGGGGTAATGATACTATTAATAGGAATCTCTATTTGTAAGCTGAGCCATACATACATGCAATTCCTCTACTCTATCTATGATGATGCTGATGAAATCACTCGTCTCTCTTCTTCATCCACATCTCATCTTTCTTTACCGTCTTCCACCAATATGTCCTTCTCCGATTCAGAATCCTCCTCTCATCCCCGCGACGGCGGAGATTATAAGTTCTTTCGCCAGATCAGCCGCGATCGTAATCTCTCTCATTCTCCTTTTTTTGAACTGCATTGTGTCGTTGTTGCTGTTGTTGTTGTGAGGTGGGGGGCTAAGTTTGGATAGCCTAATGACGTTTTCAGGGTTGCTACACGAGATGCTTGGATCTACCAAAACAGGGGATTCAAAAGCTTGGAAGGTCTTTTCTTCTTCTTCTTCTTCTTTTTCCATCACACTTGTTCAAATGTTTGAGACTTGCTAATCTTAATGGATATATATATATGTGTGTGGGGTTGCAAAATGGCAGATACTTATCATGGACAGAGTTACGGTTAAAGTTATGTCAAAGTCCTGCAAAATGGCTGATATCACCGACCAAGGCATTTCCTGTAAGAATAATGAACGATTTATTGAAAGGGTTTCTTTCTTTCTTTCGCATAACTTGTGTTGAACATTTGGATCCTGACTGCTCTCAGTGGTAGAAGAACTTTTCAAGAGAAGGGAACCAATGCCTGGCATGGACGCTATCTACTTTATCCAACCTTCCAAAGAAAAGTGCGTACCCCTTCTTCTTTTTGTCTCTCTTTCCTCCTCGATTGTGTCCTTTTTGTTTGTTTATTATGTTTCTCTTTCTGTCTGTCGCAGCATTGTTATGTTTCTATCTGACATGTCTGGGAGGGAACCCTTGTACAGAAAGTAATTACTTCTATTTTTCTAACCATTAATTCTTGTGTTTCTCAGTTCATTGTGATTGACTACTTCTTTACCTTTTTTGTTCTCGCTCAGGGCATATATTTTTTTCAGTTCAACGATCCCCAAAGAACTGGTGAATCACATCAAAAGTGACTCAAGCGTCTTACCACGCATTGGTGCCTTAAGAGAGGTAAAACCAATGTTGAATAACAACTTTCCTTGCTGTTTTTTCTTTAATATGAGTTTTCCTTTTTACACTCTTACCTTTTTTCCTGCAGATGAACATGGAATACTTCCCCATAGACAATCAGGTAAGCTACCTACTCTTTTGTGCACCGCATAAGCATGTAGTTGAACTATCTTCATTCTGTATTTTGAGAGCCATCGCAAGTCATAGTTATGGGTTTTTCTTATGTAATTCTTTTTTGTTTCTCCACTGATGATCGATCACTCAGGGATTTCTAACTGATCACGATCAAGCATTGCAAACGCTCTATGCTGAAAATGCTGAGAATTCTCGCCATTTTAATATTTGTTTGAATATGATGGCTACTAGAATCGCTACCGTGTTTGCTTCCCTCAAGGTAAAACAATACGACCTACTTGCCTTATTTTGATGCTATCGTTCCTTCTTTGTATGGACCAAATTATTGATCAAGGGGCCTCTTTGTAGGCAACTCAAGCTTTTCCCTCTTTCTTTATTGTCTTATTTTTGTCTTGTTAGGAATTACCCTTTGTTCGGTATCGAGCTGCCAAGTCCACGGCCCCACGTGACTTGGTTCCGTCAAAGCTTGCTGCTGCTATTTGGGACTGTATCTCTAAATTCAAAGCCATTCCCAACTTCCCCCAGACCGAAACATGTGAGCTGCTCATTGTGGATAGATCAGTGGATCAGGTTTTTTAACCCTCATCTGATACACATATACTTCATACTAGTAATTTATATTTGTCTCAACAGAGACTGACATGCATGTAACTGTAGATTGCTCCTATCATACATGAATGGACCTATGATGCTATGTGCCATGATTTGCTTGATATGGAGGGGAATAAACATGTTATTGAGGTAACTCCTTTTTCTTTCATTCTAGGGTCCTTTGTGGGCTCTTTTTTACCTTTTTTTCTCTATTTATCTGGTCATAAAGTGTATATATGACATATATGGTAGGTTCCCAGTAAAACTGGTGGGCCTCCGGAGAAAAAGGAGATAGTACTTGAAGATCATGATCCAGTGTGGCTTGAGCTTCGACACACACATATTGCAGATGTATTAACACCGTTACTTACAAACTATCTTTCCCGCAGAATAAGCTCACCATTTTTTTTTTTTTTATATAATTAAGGCTAGCGAGCGTTTGCATGAGAAAATGGCCAACTTTGCCTCAAAGAACAAAGCCGCACAAATGAGATCAAAGTCAGTGCTAAGTATTTTATCTTATCTTCCCAAATTCATATATTTTCTCCGGTTGCTCCACAGAGCGATTTTCTTGATATGTAATAGCTAACATTGAGCTAACATTACGCAGAGAGGGTAGCGAGTTGTCTACACGTGATCTGCAGAAAATAGTACAGGCATTGCCACAATATGGAGAGCAAGTTGACAAACTATCCACTCATGTAGAGGTTTGTTTTTTTTCAACCACAAAAAAAAATATGATCTCAAACAAAACAGGGGTTAGATGTAAAGGAGTTTTGTCTGTTGGTATGTTTTGAAATCAAAATGCAGATAGCTGGAAAAATTAACAGAATAATAAGAGACACCGGACTTAGGGATCTAGGGCAGCTGGAACAAGATCTTGTTTTCGGAGACGCAGCTGCCAAGGACGTTATCAATTTCCTCAGGACAAATCAGGTTTGAAACAAAAGCAAATTAAGATAAAAAGAAACCGCAATGTTTTATAATATTTTTTAAAAATGCAGGACACAAACCCGGAGAACAAATTGCGACTATTGATGATTTATGCAACGGTGTACCCGGAGAAGTTCGAAGGTGACAAGGGCGTGAAGCTAATGCAGGTAAGGTAGCTTTTGGTGTGATAGGGAGCCGTCCTCTTGTAATGCATATACATATATATTGGAGAGTAGCTTTCATACTAATAAGTTATATATGATCATCAGCTTGCTAAGTTATCACCAGTGGATATGAAGGTTATAAGCAACATGCAATTGATAGCTGGCTCTCCAGAAAACAAGACTAAATCCGGTAGTTTCTCCCTCAAATTTGACACCGGAAAGGTACTTTTTAGAAAAGAATGAAACATATTTTTCTAATTTTGTGTACGTTAAATCCCCTGTTTGAATACTCTTTTTTTTTCTTTTTTTTTTGGTGAATAGACAAAACAAGCAAACAGGAAAGATAGGTCTGGTGAAGAAGAAACGTGGCAACTGTTCCGGTTTTATCCCATGCTCGAGGTTGATGAACACACTATACACTAGTACCCCATATATATATTAATTATTCACTGTTGGCTGAGATGGTGAGATTTTAATTAACAGGAGCTACTTGAGAAACTTGTGAAAGGGGATCTGTCCAAAAGCGACTATTTATGCATGAACCAATCGAGTCATAAGGAGGAGGAGAGTGAATCCCGAACAGGATCAGTGAGGAAGAGCTCTGCTCCTACGGCGGTTCCAGAGCGGAAAGCCACCCCTCATTCTATGAGATCAAGACGGACTGCAACTTGGGCACGTCCTCATTCTTCTGACGATGGCTATTCCAGGCAAAGCAAAAAAACTCTCTAAGCATATTCTTTCCTTTTTTTTCTTGAGTAGTAAGTAGCTTGGTGTTCCAATAATTAAGAAGCATACCTTTCTTTCTTCGCACAAACAGTGACTCAGTGCTGAAAAGTGCTTCACTGGACTTGAAGAAGCTAGGGCAACGCATCTTTGTGTTCATTATTGGTGGGGCAACTCGATCCGAGGTATATATATATATATATATATATATATAAACAAACAAATCCGAGCTAACTGAATGTTTGTTGTTGTTACTTTCTTTTTATTAAAATCTCTTCTTTTTTTTTTGTTGGTTTGACTGACAGCTCCGAGTTTGCCACAAGTTGACAAGCAGTTTGAGGAGAGAAGTGGTACTAGGCTCCACTAGTTTCGACGATCCCCCACAATACATCACGGTAATTCCAAACAATAACTCTCATTTATAAGAGGATTCATCCAACTGTTTTAAAATGTCTTTTGGCAGAAGCTGAAACTGCTGTCGGAGAAAGACATAGCAGGGGCTCCTGCTCAGCCCTTCAAACCACAATACTGGTGAACTTAACATAGCAGCTCAAGTCAACCTTTTAAGACAAACATAAAAGAAGAAGTTAGTTTTGTTGGTTAGTCAACCGGCACACATTGAACTGTCATTGTTCTTGCTTCTCCAACTCTTTACCTTTTGCTTCTTTTCTTTATTTTTACTTTTTCCTTTCATTTGATGGACCTTATTCTACGTGTCACAATTAGCTCTAGTCTCTTTGTCGACTTAATAAATTTTCTTTAAAAAGTCTTAAACCTTTTCTCGTAAGAATCAGATGGAAAAAAACAACTAGGTAATCTTGGCCGAAATGGGTTTCCGAATGAATTGTGCCATGTCTCTTTGAAGGTGAACTCTACTGTATTTACATCTGCTAACAAGAAAAGGAAAAATAAAAAAAGAATTGATATATCTATTAAACTTTTATAACCATGCATGTATGCACTAATGTACTATTAATTTTCAGTACGCTAATTAATCAGGTTCCCTTTTGCTAAAAAATGTTATTATATATCCCATTAAACAACAATGGTGCATGTGAAAATACAGACAACAATATATGAGCAGTTCCCAACTAACTCACTATACTACTAATACTAACCATATTTTATTTGTATTAAAAAAAGCAACCTTATATATATGAGTGTGTCAACCAGCTGATTAGAAAAACATACATGCATGTCTTTAGGTTAACTTGTTTTTTTATTGGTCCAAACAATCATATACACTTTAATTGAGAAACTTTATTTCAAAGAGAGACGTGGAATCAGTTGACTGACGTCAATCTTATTTCCACCGACGACCACATCAGAGTTTACAACTAACGATCGATGGTTGGGCTCTTTGATCCTTCCTAAAGTCAAAAGTTTAAAACTTGTAATGGCAACCACTTTTCCAACATAAACTATCTATGTATAGGTAATACATATAGAATCGAATTGAGAAAGGTATGACCCTTTCCTCGCAACGGTGCTTAAATTATGACCCACCAAATTTATCAATTTCGTTGACTATTATTCATGCGTTTCTGGTGATGTAGTAACTAAGAGCGTTTTTGGTTATAACTACTTTATACTAGGCCTGAGACGGATCGGGTATCCGGGCAATTTTAAGATATCCGGATCCGGATCCTTATCCGGCGGATCCATAATTTTACTATCCTTATCTGGATCCGGGGTTCGCGGATATCCGGGTGTCGGATATCCTTCTAAAAATTATAATATCCGGCGGATATCCGGATCCGGATTTGGATCCTTAAAATAAATAAAAATAATATTAATATATATAAAATATTAACAATAATTTAAAAATAAAAATATATATAATGTTTTTAATTATTTCTATGTATAATATTACAAAATTTACATAAAATTTATATATACTATTATAAAAATAAAAATATATTAAATAAAATTAGTTTTTATATATAGATATTACTATTTTTGAAATAGTTTTTTTTTTTTTGAAATAGGGCATATTTTTGAAATAGTTATTAATAAAATTTACGGATCCGGATATCCGGACTAAAAAATCAAGATATCCGGATCCGGATTCGGCTTTGACGGATCCAACATTTTACTATCCGGATCCGGCCTCTCCGGATATTCGGATTTTCGGATCGGATCCGGATCGGATCACGGATCGAATCCGGATCTCGGATAAAAGTTCCAGGCCTACTTTACACTGCAGTATTTTTGGTTGCTTATCATCACAAGAGTTATTTGATTCTTTTTTTTTCTGGTGGATCTTTATTTTTATTCGTTAATTAGTCAATGTGTTCTTGGTGAAATTAATTTTATCACCACAGATTCATACAGTAACTGTTTTTCGTTCTTGATTGGTAAATAAGTTATCAAAGAGTTACCGACACAACTATAGGTGGTTCTCTCTTGTATCAGCTAGTATATCCCCTATATATTATTTATGAAACATTACAACTTCTTTTTGTAGCCACGTGTCATCACTATAATGATTCTTAGAATTATTAGAGAAATAGGTTGGTCCATCTAATTATATAATAAACTTTTTATTAAACTAACCATAAATTCATTATTAATGTCATTTATTATTTCCTTAAATAAAGATTACGAAATTGCCTAATGTTGGTAAAATATATATGACAATTAATGATTTTGAATAATAAAGATCTGATAAAAAAAATGTATCTTCTATCAAATTTGTTTAATTTAAAACTATTAAAATAATTTTTTTAAAAAACACAATAACCATATTATAAAAATTTAGATTTTTCTGTATATTTTATATTTTGAATTTTAAAAAAATGACTATAAATTACTAAAACTGTTAAAAGTCTCACATTCCAAATTTTGCAATCCATGGTTTAAAATTTTTGTTATGACAAAATACAAATGATTACAAAACTATATAAATAAAAGTATAATTTAATTAATCATTAAGATTTAAAATATATATGTATATATATCATTCTAAATTAAACTATAAACCATATTGAATAAATAAATATTTTAGCTTCAAAATTTACTTTGAATAATTTTTTTTGATAAAAGTTTTGAACTAACATTGATAATTTTTTTTAAATTATCAATTACTAAAATTATTAATCCCACAATGAAAATTTTGTTATGAGTAATTTAAAGTTTTTGCTATTAAAAATACACATGATAAAAAAAACATATGAGTAGAAAGCATCATTTAAAAAAAAAATAGACATTAATATTAAAAATATACTATGTATGTTAATATCATTTAAATTTAATTACATATCCTATTAAAAATTTTTAAAAAAATGTTTGGATTAATAAAATTGATTTATACATTCGCACCAATTTAATTATATATCTAATAGTTACTGACTTTTAATTATTCAATATATATTTATTATTTCATAATATGTAAGAACATATAATACATAAAATAATTTTTATATATAATGTTTATTGTTAAGTCGCGGATCTTAATCTAGTATATTGTTAAGTCGCATTGCTTACCTTCAATGCCGTTTAAACTTTTCAACATGTATTTAATTTTCTTTCCAACAACGTCAAGTTATATCATCCTGTAAATATATATACTATAAATGGGAATATTGGTCTATAGCAAGTTATGGCTCTCTTATACGCTAGCACTGCAAATGGCGTGAAGATAGTATTAATATATAATAAATCCATACAACTCTATAAATTAATTAATGCACTTTAATTGTAGGGCATGAAGTATATATATATAAACGAATTAACCAGCAGCTTAATCAATTAGTCAGTCATCAAGACCAATCACCACTAGCAAGTTTTAACCATGAATTAGATGAAGTAGCGTTGTGAATGTTGCCACCACCATCTCTCCCCACGCTCATGGTCGTTGGATCAACGGAATATTCTTGGCAAGCTAAGTTGAGATCTAGAGATGGTTGATCTAGCGCCTGAGATCTTACGGCAGAAGAATCGTGTAGTGGCGTCATACGAAGATAAGTGGAAGGTGTTAACCAGTGACATCTCTTATGACCTCCCAAGGCTTGTCCCGATGAGAATACGCGATGGCAGACGGTGCATTCGTGAGCGTTGGATCTCTTTCTGGCGATGATGTGAGCCGCGGCCGTTGGCTTGTCTTCTTCCTCCTCCTCCTCTGCATCCTCGTCCTCTTCCTCTTCATCGTCATCTTCTTTGTATTCATCCTCCTCTTCCTCCTCCTCTTTATCTTGAGAGGCAAAACAACCCTTCACTTTCTTGTGGCTTGCCCTGTGTCCACCCAGTGCCTGATGCGACGCAAATACCTTCTTGCAAGCTTTGCACTGGAAAACATGTGCGGTTTTTTTTTTTTTCACGGTTTTGCTCTTGCCGTGTCCATGCTTGTTGTTGTTGTAAGCATTCCCTGAATTGGACAGCAACACAAGACAGTTGGCAAGCTCTTCGTCTTCGTTTGGATACAAGTTAAGATGATGATTCGATCTCTCCCTCTTCCATGGAGGACGTGACATATTGCCTTCATCGTGTTGTCCGCGACTGCTGAACATGACCAAATCAATGCATGATGAGTTCTGCATGGCTTTTTGAGGTGTGTCTAAGTAAGTGTTTGGTGAGTGAGTTAAAAAAGGAGGAAGCCCTTGTTTTCAGTGGAAGTAATGGGTTTGGTGTCTTCTTTGTTTTTGTGGTTCCAAGTAATTGAGTCCTTGAGCTTATGACACGTGCTGCTGCTTTTGACTTTTTCCATACATTCCTCCCTATTATTATTGTATAGAGATAAGATGAATGCACATTTCACACCGCTGTTAATCAAATTAAATATATTGTGAACTGATAATATGGGCTTATAATAGTTTTTTTACAATATCATATAACAAAAAAAGACCCAAAAAGGGAAGGATCCACACAGAGTTTTGCACTTTCTGCATATGATTTTGCCCATATAATACCCATGTTCGTTTCATCACCGCTGGACGCAGCGGTAGCGGCAGCGGCAGCGTCCATAATTAAGCTTTTCATCACCGCAACATACAATGCCGGTGAAGCACCATTGACTTGATTTTTCAATCGATGCGGCAGCTAACAAGAAACAAACGGATACGGAAAATTTCAGTGTCACTGGCGTCTAGGTTTCTATGTCTCTTAGCAATTAATTGGCGATTGTTTTAACTTCCGATTCTGTTTTTTGTCGCTTTTACTGTATTTTTTTGAACGCAGCCGCTACTTCCGGTGATGAAACGAACAGGCAGTGGCGGAGCCACATAGAACAAGGTGGGGGCCATTGAACCCAACAAAATTTAAGAAATTAGTGTAAGTTATTAATTTCAACCTATATGTTCCCACTGTAAATATTTTAGCTTAGTGTAGATGCCCAACAATATTATTCTCTGCCTCCGCCACTGCGAACAGGGGTAGTGTCTTTAACATAAACATCGTCAAACAATCGCTTAATCCTTTTAACATGAATTCATATGTGTGGGTTACTGCATGTGTACTACATATCTTAAAAAAATATACATGTCACACAAACGGACCACACAAACACATGTATAAATAATTTTCTTTTAGGGTCATTTTGGGCCCAGATTACAGTGGGAAGAGAGCAAAGTGGGGAGGAGACATGAGTGAGAGAGTAAGTGCAATAAGTGGTTTCTCAATTAAGAGATGTTGACAAGGCAACATGTCTGGTGTAATTATTTTGTAAAAAAAGATATTTCAAGTTTTACTCTAATACAGTTCCTGTTTTACCTATTATAATAATCGGTTTATAAAATCATGTATTGCATCAAGCTAATGTTGAGTGGATTAGCTATTTAGCGTACTCACACGTAAGCCACAAATCTTGTTGAAAAGAAAGTAACTGTCTTGTACCATATTGGTAAACTGTTGGATTTATTAACTAGAGCTAGCTGGCTTCAGACTTAGTTCTGAGCTACGTTGCACGGAAGCTTCATCGGACGTCCGCTTCCCGCTTCGGAACCGGAATCGGAATCGGAACCTCATGGAAGCTTACGGAATCTCGCTTCCAAAACGTTTCTAAAATATTCTTTTTAAGAACACATTGGAAGCTTACGATTTCGTTTTGGAATCACGCTTCCATTCTTTAAAAAAAACACAATATCTTATATCAATAAAAATATAAAATTATAATTTTTAATTTATATAAAATCCAAGTTTTAATACTCAATCTGTTCCTGAAAGTAAGATTTTCTAGAGTATGCACGCTTATTAAGAATTTAATAAATGTTTATAATTTAAATTACTTTTTACTTTATTATACACTTTCCAATAACTTTCCACCAATGAAATTTAATCAATTCAAATATTCTCAATAAATGTTCCTCAAAAGTATTAAAAAGTACCTTAATAATATAGAAAATCTATCTTTATGGAACAAGAAAAAAATCTAAAACATCTTACTTTCGGGAACGGAGGTAGTAGTATTTAGTAGAGAGAATAGAAATATACAAATATTAAAATTAATACTATAAATTATCTTTATGCATTGATGTTTTTATTAAAGATAAATCATATATTCAAATATATTATGTCAATTAATTCTAAAGTATTAAAAATAATTAATATAATAATTTCTTTTAAATTTAATTTATGTGTATTTTCATAGTCTTAATATAAAATCATTTCAAAATTATTATAAATGAATAAATGCTTTATTTTAAATTTAAATAATATAACTTTTAGTTCTATATTTTTAAAAACTTCTTATATATGTATATATATAGATACGCTTCCAACACGTATCCGCTTTCTAATTTTTTTAAAAAAATCGCTTCTACGTTTCCATACGCTTCCGCTTCCACGCACCTGCTTCCGTTTCCATGTAACATAGGTTCTGATTATTATGTGAACAATATGAAAATTAAATTCAGTCCTTTCCAAACAAGCTAATATTAGAGGGATATCAATTGTCTCCTAAGTGCATGATTAACCCCGGTCTTTTAGTCGGGGTTCTTAACTCATGATTTGACATTTTTTGTTTTTTTTTTGTTTTTTACACTTTTCGGCTAAGAGACGACTCTTATTTCTCTTATTTAAGAGACGGTTCTTAGATTTTCTTAGTTATAATCTAAGAAAAGTTAAGAACCGTTTCTTAATCAAAGATAAGAACCCCAGTTAAGAGACTGGCGTTAATCATGAGCATACAGGCAATACTCTATATAGTATAAAATTCAGTATGTATTTCATTAACATTGGTAACAGAAATACTAATACATACTGTGAGGATTGAAAGTTTTATATTTGAATTTTTAAAGAATCAAAAGCAGAAGAGGAGAGAAGGATAATAGACCGTCCAGTCCGTACGATTGAGTCAACGTCGATGGCAGCCTTTTGGCACCTAAATGGGCCTACTCTCCTCAATTTTTGGACTCATTATCATCTCACTCTCACGCTTCCCTATACTCTCTCCCCTACAGCGTCACGTGTCACGATTGAATCTAAACCGTCGGTTTGTGTACAGAAGTACCGTGAGCGCGTGAGGAGAGAGAGGCGAATGCAGATACGATCGCTCACTCTTTTGTCCTCCCTTAGACGATCCACCTTCATTTTCCCTACTAATTACGGGAATGCCATCCTGTCTTTCTAAACCCCAACAGCATTTCACAGTACCTTCTTGGCGTCTTCTTCCCTGGTTCTGTTTTTTTTTCTCTCCTAAATTTTTTTTTATAGATATTTATTTATCTGCTCTTGAAATACATATGTATTATTATTAGTTTTATTTATCTGCTCGTAAAAATCATGTGTTACTTTGAAGAGGATTATATGCGGTCCGTAGAAAACACTACTAGTATGCCTTTTCTCAAAAAAGAAAAAGAAAATACTACTAGTATAATGTAACGAAACGGCTATAAATTATTACTACTAGTATTTTTCAAAAAAAAAAAAAAGGATTCTGATGAGATGTTGGAAACAGAGAGGCCCAAGCCAGACGTTAGAACCAACGTTAATAAATGGATAGACCAGACGCGTTTACACACACCCAAATCATCCTTAACCACACACTCGCAACTCCTCTTTCTTTTCTCTACCTTTTCTTCTATAGTTTTTTGTTTTACTTTTTACTTCAGAATCCAGTAATAGTCTTTGTCAAAGCAAATATCAATGAGAGGCTCTACAAAAGCAAGCAATACGTAAACTAAGTAGAGATACATTTGGAATGATTTAGATTACGGTACAATTAGAAATTACTAGTAATGGTGCATATGACTGATTGATGTTAGGTACATTAAGATTATTCAAATACGCACACTGGACATGAGAGAGAGCATCACTACCCATGTGACAAGTTCCTTTCTTCTCCATCTTCACTTTATTATACTTAAGTAGGGCACACAATACTTTTAAGATCAATCCGCCTATCGTTTTTACTAGATATACAAAACTAAAGAAAAACAAACAGAAAGTAAAGAATCATTTTAGAGATGATGTACGTAGTGAAAAAAAAAGAGATATGTAGCGAGGGGAAATCACCAGAAAAACCTTCCCCAAATAGAAAGTAAGGGGGAAAGAGAGGTATTTTGGCAGAGGGGGAAAGACTCTAATTCTAATAGAGGTATAGTACGTTGCTTGCTTTCAGACAATTAAAACCACTCCATAGCCTATTACGCACCGACATGTCTCCTCTCCCCTTCCTTTATTAGCCTCTCATCCTTCTCTCTTTCACTTTGTTCTTTAATTAAATTGCAAAAAAAAAACATCTTCCTCGGGATCTCCTCAAGAAAATGTTGGACTACGAATGGGACAACACCTCCGCCATAATGGGATCCGGAGAAGAACGACACCATCACCAGGACCTTGACACAACCCGAGCCTTGTCCATTTTCGACCCGACCCAAACCAATCATCACCAGTCCCCTTACAACAACTTTTCTCCACCGCTGTTTTCTTCCCAACAACATTTGACCGTCGTATATGGTCATCATCAGACCGCTCATAATATCCCAACAAACCAGTTTCATCACTCCTTCTACGACCCTAATCCTTACTCCTCCAGCTCATCCGATTCCATCTACCATGCTCACTCTTCTGCTTCAGCCTTGTTCTCTTTCGACCAAAGTGGACCAGCAGGATCCGGATCTTCTTACAACTTCCTCGTACCCAAGACGGAAGTGGACGTCTCTCGGTCGCTCGATTTCAGCACGTCAAACAGGATAGGCCTGAATCTGGGAGGACGCACTTACTTCTCGGCCGGAGACGACGATTTCGTGAGCAGGCTGTACAGGAGGTCTCGCCCCGGCGAGCTGCTGGGAATGGGGAACTCGCTTAGCACTACTACTACTACTCCACGGTGCCAAGCGGAGAGATGCAACGCCGATCTGAGCCACGCCAAACACTACCACCGCCGCCACAAAGTGTGCGAATTCCACTCAAAAGCTTCGACGGTTGTGGCTGCGGGGCTCAGCCAGCGCTTTTGTCAGCAATGTAGCAGGTTCTATTTTTTATTTATTTTTATTTTTTTCTGTCTCCTAAAAGATCCCACCTTTGACACCCACACACACACATGTATCATTAGGCCTCTTGCCCGTCCGTACATGTTTACCTTTGTAAAATCCATGGTCCATTGGCGCTGTGTCATGTGTGGGGGGCATGTTTTTGTCCGTACATATACATACTTAAATTATACTCCCATATTGTTGTATATACGAAGTAGTAGTTCCTAGTTAAAGATGATGTTTTTTTAAAAAAAAAGGTTTAATTAGCGTTATTAAGTAATGGAAATGACCTTCCATTAATTTAATCGTTCTCTCTCTTCTCCATCAATCATTGAGACTTGAAAGAAAGAGAGAGAGAGAGCGTGTGTACGTACTCCAATGTGGTTGTGGGTGATCCCGATGGCAATGGCTTCTCTCCTCCTTTTCCAAATTTCAACCCTACGAAAAAATCATTTAATCCCTTTCTCGTACTTAATAATTTGCTCAGTCGTCTTATCTGTTTTGTTTTTTTTTTTTTTTTGTAAGAAAGAAAACGATTAATCATAATTTTTTTTTACAGGTTCCATTTGCTGTCGGAATTCGACAACGGGAAACGGAGCTGCCGTAAGCGACTTGCTGACCATAACCGCCGCCGCCGTAAATGTCACCAGTCAGCCTCCGCCAGCGGCAAACACACTCCGGATATTATCACCACTCCAAGTACTTGGTTTTTTACCTACTTCTCATATCCATTTAATTAATTACAGATTATAATTTCACTAACTAATCTCTATCTCTCTCATTAAATTTGGTTGGTGGTGCATCGTACTTTCAGAGTCAGCGAACGATTCGGGTGTAAAGTCGTCGTCAGCGTCTCCATCCAGCGGGCCGACCCCAATTTCTTTGGAATGTTTCCGGCAGAGGCAGTTCCAAACCACAGCGTCGTCTTCCACGTCCGCAATATGGGGTAGCTTAGCTCCTACGTATAATATTTAAGGTCGTCGTTGTTGTTGGAGATTGATAGTTATTTGGTCATGTTGCCTTTCCTACTTTCAATTGTTTTAAATGTGTGTTTGACTTAATTATTATATTAACCTCGCTCAATCGATTGGTCGATTAAACTATTTATTTTTATTCAAATTAAATTATTAGAATGAATGTGATCATGCATGCATTCTGGTTGATTGGATACGAGTAATGTATGATAGAATTTATTGCTGGTAAAAGCAAAGACAGGGGAAGGTACTGGTGCATGGGGTGGTTCGTCCATCGTTTAATCATTTTGGGCAACTGAGTTATTGATTGATTGACTCTCTGTCCATTTTGTCTGATGGTGCTGCTGGAATTTTCCTACAAAACTACACCAAACCAAATTTTAGAAAAGCGACTCATCGATGAAGCCCACGTGGTTCCATTTTTCAGGAAAATAAAAATAGTGGTTGAAAGAGGCGGGGACTCCTTTGATGATGTCCCCATGTTCTTAAGCTAATCATACAATACTTTTTATTTATTTATGAAACTATATTTCAATGGAGATGTTCTAAATTTCCAGATTGCTTCTCCTCATGGTTTCCTTCCCTGACTCCAACTTTCTACTTAGCATTTTAGGATTATTCTCATGGTGGAGGGCTAATTCCATATTTTTCATCGACCCCTCTCCCCCCCTCCCCCAGTATTTCATTCGGTATGTCTTTAGACATGGTCGTGCGTACGTTAAAGTTTCCGATACGGTGGAATCAACCTCCAACAGAGCTAAACTGGAAAGGGATATCAAACAGTAGAGGGCTTTTAGTTCAATTGATGCAAGAAAGTGATATTTTGATATTGTGATTTTGTGAGCATTGTACAATTTGTGGGCTAGTATCTGATTTTACAAGCCCAAGAAGAATCCTTTGAGCCCGTTATAACCCTACTGTATTATTTAGCCGATACTTTATAATTTTAAATATATATATATATATATATATATATATATCTTATTATCTATACTATACTAAAAGGGATTGAGGGAGTCTTTTTAAGCTATCCACCTCAGCCAATTAAATCAACTAATCATATGTTATCAAACTGCCATGTCATTTTGTAAAATCCACATCATATTTCTTTGAAAAAAATGAAACTTCACGGACGGTTTGCTGCTACTTCTTCCGATTTTCTATTAGTATTACCTGCCTACACAAACCAGAAAGCCAAGAGTTTCTACCTCTTCATATACTTTACAATTAAATTCTCATCTTCAATAAACAGGTTGAGTTCCAAATTAATATTAAAGACCTCTAAATGACTCCTACCGCTTCATCTTTAATGTATATAAGTGAAAAATTTCAGCCAAAGCCGAGAAATGATTAAGGCCTTATTCCTGCCACAGATCCTAACTCACGTACGGCAACGAAAGGTACCAAATTTTCGCTCAAATCCAAAGATACATGATCCAAAGATACATGTTCTTAAGTATTCTTCGTGTCTGCATCATAGAGATTAACTTCAGATGAAGTTGTGATGGTAACAATACATGGAAAATATGAAATCAGACTGTTTCTTTTCTTTTTATTATGTCATCCTTTGTTTCTGATTATTAAATGAGAACTAACAGATTTAAAATCTGGAAAGCATGAAGTTCTCAGTGTTCATGGTCACGTTTTCTCATCTGAGGTTAGTTTTTTTTCAAGAATCATGAATATTTCTTCTATAAAAATCTACATCAGCTTATGGTGTTTTTTATTAAAAAAATTTTGTGGGGGTGTAGAAACAGCCTGGGAGTTTGTTGGAGGGATTTACAAAGACTCAGGTGAGTACATTTGCCGTGAAGATAAATTTAAATTGATGTTCTCAGTTTCAAATTTTGTGTGGTGTCTATCACAGATCCGTTTCTTGGATTAAATTAGTATTCATTGTGTTGATATATTATGGTTAATCACAGATCTATTTCTTAGACTATCGTTTGTTAATGAATACATGTGTTTTTTTATACGTATTGACGTCATAAAAAGAAAGATTACACCGGCTGAAACAACAAAAGTCACAAGGGCAGAGGAAGAAGAAGATTCTTTGAATAAATATTCGAGTCGTAAAATTGTTTTATCTTGCTGGAAATATTTTGTTTCATATTGAATGCTACTTTAAAAGTTACACTGTCCACATGTTTTCAATGATTTAAAAAAAAAAACAAAATATGTTTCTCTAAGGAAAAGCATAACCACTTCATCTCGATATGCATGGTTTATTTCTCAAAATGTCTAACTCTAATTAGTCTGAATTTTTTTGAAAATATTAAACTTACATGCATAAAAGTTCTGTTGTAAATACATCTTAAGACTAAAAGAGATCATCGATAAAACATACACAAAAAACAACAAAATAGTAAGTTCAAAAAAAAAAAAACAACAAAATAGTTACTTTTCAATTGATACTTTGTTGGTTCTTTATGACAAAATAATCAAATGATATTTTTATACTAAATTAAAAAAAAAATTATAACGGCACAATCCGCGCGTTATATAAAGTAGAGATTGACTCTCTTCTTATGCAGCCAACTCATCAAATAGAGAAACAAGAGAGTGACACATGTCCTTCCCTCACATAACGCAGCTTCAATCTCAATTCTTACGGTATTTTTTTGGGCTTGAACGGGTCTTTGGTAATTGTAGAGATTTTATACTGAGTTTAGGCTGATAACGAAAAAACAGCCTGGCCTGTTATGCCAATATCTTCTTCCTCAATGGCCATTCTAGGGTTCATCTTCTTTTCGAAGAAGAGTCTCCGTCTAACTACAATGGCGGCTCTGAAAAGAAGTGTGACTGGACGCTTTGACAGTAATCTTCGCGTTCATGTCGTTTCAGTCTCGATCCTTCACCTCCGAAACCGTTACAAATCGCCTTGATTCAACGTCATTAGCCAATTAAATCTTTCTTCCCAATACAACCACGATTTCGCAGTCAATGAAACTTATTCATTTCCCGGGCGGTGATTCTCACCTATAAAAAGGTTAGGCCTCATTCATTGAGAATCATCTGCACAATTTCATTCTTAGTATAATGGTGAAGTCGTCTGTTCTACTTGCTGACTTGAAACCATGCTGGTGTTCTTGCTCTGATTCTAGGAAGCAAGCCACAAATATAGAGGCTTGATATATAGTTGTTTTCAAGTCGATTTGATTTTGATTTTTTGTAGGATGCTGGAAAAGATGTGTAGGAGAGCTATTCAAGAGGACTGACCATATTCTCTGTGTAGACAAAACCATGAGAGGTATTGAATAAGTTATAGGTTTTTGGCTATACTTCTACGTTTCTTCTTTTCCTTATGTTCTCATCAGATTTTTTTAAATGTCAAACTTCGAAAATGTATTCAGTTTCTTTTGCTCTTCATAAGCCAGGGTTCATCCAAAAGAATGAATCAACGATCCAAGCTTCTTTGCTCCTTTGATTCTCACTTTCCAGAGATCTCTCATGATCATAAAAACAACTATGCAACAGTAGACTCATTTGGCTCGAAGATTGCCCCTTTCGCTGTTGTTTGAAGCATTGCTACTTGATAGAATTGAGCTTCTCCCATCTTCCAAAAGCATCCATGGGTCAATCTCATCTGTGTTGTCTGGTTCTTGCTCTTGACACGGTAATAACATCGTCTCCTTCAGCTTCCCTTACGCTGCTGCTGTTACGGTTTTTGTTTCTTAGGATAGTTTATTTGATTGAGCCCAGGAGCAGATCGCAGAGGGTTGAACAAATGTGAGTGAGGTCGTCTGAGCAGAATGTGGCAGGGGATTGGCATCTTCTAGGCTTCACCATCTAATGGTGTTCGGCAACTGCATCCGCGCAAGCTCATTCTACATTACTGTCAACAAAAATCCAAGCAACTTCAACAATTGTAAGTTTGAATCAAGAAGACTGACTATGGAGGTTTATAATTTATATTTTACAAACCTATATGTTATATGATGCATCACAATCAAACAGGATAACGTCTTTGGGTGATTCGTTATAAGAAGATATTGGCTTTAGCCAAAAAGTGTTGGACATTGCTTGACATTCCATGAAGTGCAAATAGTAAACCGTCCAATTAGACATCAAGAATGGCCACAACAAGGAGGACATGCAACATAATCTTCATAGACTACTTGGCTATCAAGCAAACAAACTATTGTAGATGAAATTATATATCTTTTGTTACTAAATGAAGGTTTTGCGAAAAAATGATTACCATACTAAAAGATAGCTCTGCCTTTAGAAACACGGGAATGGCCATTCCGTAAGTATTTGGTGAAACATAATGGAAAATAAATTAGATGTAAACACCATCAATTTCTGGTCAAAAAAGTATGTATATATATATATATATATATATATCTGTTGTACAGATTAAGTATATGTAGATGACATACAATTATGTTAGAAGAAATTGCGGCCGTAAAAACATATAAGCTATCAAATCCGCCAAAGAAGATGTGTCACATTGTCAGCAATGTTGTGTGTCACATTGTTAGAAATGTTGGGTGAGGATCTTCATGCCAAACTAGGGCTACTAGCACGAAGGCCCTTCCCATGTGTTTGTTATTCTGCGGTTGGAAACTTAGCTTAATTGCTGCTTATAATTGCTAAATTATCTTACCAACTCAAACTCATTCACAAAGGTACTTCGAGATTCACCAGAGCTTGGATCCATGCATGAAAAGCACTAGCTGAACAAAATCCCTCTCAGTTGTAATCCTGGCGGTCTCCTTAGATTGGTAACGGCCAAAAACACAACATAAAACAAATCAAAACGAGAAAGTTAAATGAGATTTGGTTGGAGCTTTCTCTTGGACCCAATTCTATTAATATTTCTACTCACATTCATTAATTGAAATATTTTTATATAAAACTACATAAACGTTTTAAAAGAAAGAGATATATCATGAATATTTTTTTCCTTTTTTTGAACAATCATGAATATTTTTTCCATAAATAAAGATCTTCAATCTGTGTATAATATTAAAACACATTGCATAGATATTTTTTCCTTCTTCTATCTCGAATATTTTGTATCAACATGAATATAGAAAATATATTAAAATTTTAACGTATTGAATTTAAAAAAAAAGACCTCAACCACAGCCCGAACCAAAAATATAATATAAAACAGATTGATAAGAAACATATAAGAGCAAAATTAAAATTATAATATTTAAAAAAAAAAACAAGCAAAAATTATAATAGACAACCGTTTATTCTACCATAGCGAGATTAAACTGAAGATGAATATCTTTATAGTAAACAAGGTATAACAAAAATGGATAATAATTTTTTTAACAAGAAAATAATGATTTATACTATTATTTGAGAAGTGAATTTGCTGATTTTTCATCTTCTCCATAATTTTAGGTTTTGTTCAGTAATTTTTATAAATAGTTTATTATATATTTTAATAATAAACAGTTTTGGAAACATGATAAATACAATATATCATCTATACAAATATTTGATATTATCTTATTTATTATTATATATAAAAATTTCTTAGGTGACTCAATGATTTTAATAGATAATTTTAATAATATTTATATTAGATAATAAACAGTTTTAAGAAAAATATGATAATTATCGTCTACACAAATGTTTGATATATTATCTTATTAATATCATATAAGAAGAATTTTTTCCTATATGTCATGAAAAGATTATATCTATATTTTTGGTATCAAAAAGGTTATATATTTTTGGATATTTTTAATATAAGCTCATCAATAGCATATACAGTTTACTATTTTAAATTATTTGTGTTTAGTTCAAAAAAATGTATTCTCTAACAGTTGTAAATTTTGCTAATATGTGTTGCCACCAACTGGTTACAACAAAAACTCATGTTTATGTTCTACCGATACAAAAGCAGTACTCGATTACATGTCCTACAAGAAACATACAAAAAACAAATTTCCAAATAAAAAAGATGAATATTTTAAAACGTAAGAGATCTCCTAAACATTTTCAAAACATTGGTAGATTTATTTAGTTATTTTAAATCATATTTGAAAAATAAGATAATTATTATATATGTTATGTTGTTTTTTGGAAGTAATATTTTTATATTATAAAATTTAAAAATTAAGATAATTTTTTTACCGATACAAAAGCAGTACTCGATTACATGTCCTACAATAAACATACAAAAATCTGTAAAAAAGATGAATATTTTAAAACATATAAGAGATCTCCTAAATATTTTCAAAACATTGGTAGATTTGTTTATTTATTGTAAATCTTATTTTTTAAATAAGATAATTCTTATATATTTTATGTTGTTATGTTGAAATAATAATTTTCTATTATAAAAGTTAAAAATTAAGATAATTTTTTATAATTAAATATTAATTAAACAAAAAATATGTTTATAAAGATATTTTCTAAAATATGTAAGTTAAACATTTTGACCCAATAATAAGCATATATATTTTGATGAAATTTTTTTCATATAGAAATAATTTGATGTTTAATTTAAAATTTTCAGGACATTTGAATTAATAAAATATAGACTAATAAATATCTGTAAAACAAATGTTATAAATGTTAAACGAAACAAATGCTAAACGAAAAACAAATTTCGGCGCGAAGCGCGGGCTTACCCTAGTGTATATATATATATACTAATGCCCTAAAGAATTGTTTATGTATTCATAAATCATAATCAGCGCATGTTTATTTATATCGTTATATATAAATTACTGGTTCGCATTGCGATTTTTTCATGTTTATTTACGTTGCTTTTTATAGATTATTGCTTTGATAGTAGATAAAAATACGAATTTTTTCATATGAAATGGCAACATGGTTGAATATAATATTTTTGAATGTTTGAGCTCTTTCTTTACGTTCGGATTTCATGTATATATATTAGTAAAACGTGCCAGAATACTCTATAGAGCAGTAACAAAGAGAGGAGCAGAAGAGGAGATGTATATAATAATAGAATATACATCTGCTAGCTAGGTGTTCGTTATAGTATGACGACGCGTACTAATTGACTGTAGTATCACCCCGTATCCAATCTGTTTCTTCCCCACCATTCGTATTTATATTTATATTGCTCCAATCTGTTGCTAAAAAAAATGTATATTGTCCATTCCATCTCTCGGCACATTTATTCCCGCACCAAAGTGTCAATCATGTACCGGCTGCCCACACACACACGCGTATGCACGCGTGTATACACCCAAAAATTGTTGACAATCGGGGTTTCCAGATTTCACTACTATGATTTACAATGGTGACTTTTCTTACTCGCATTAAATGGCGTGAAGGAAACTTTGAGAAAACATTAGACCATCTTTATCCGGGTCTTTAATGAGGGGGTTTAAGCTAAATGATAGATAAAAAAAAAAAAAAAGGAAATTAGAATTAGCGACGTCTCTTAATTAGGCTTGAGAAGAGACGCCTCTTGATGCCACGTGTTGGTCTGATAAACAGTTTGGGAGAAGAAAACGATGGGGTGAGAAAATCAGTTTCAAAGCGTGGGCAAAATTCTCGTGTGCTCTCGTCGTCTCGGTGAAGCAAATCTCCGGTCCTCTCCTCCTCTACGATGATCGTGTGTATCGGTGGGTCTCCTCCTCGAGGACGAATCAAATCGTTGGTGGTTCTCCTCCTCGACCAAATATCGAATCGACTGTTGCTCTCCTCCTCGACGACGACGAATCAAATCGTCGGTGGCTCTTCTCATCGACGAGGAATCAAATCATCGGTGGCTTTTGTCGAGGAGGAAGCATTCGTATGTTGCTGGTCCTCAAATCGAAAGGTTAAGATATCTTAATTTTTTTTTTCAATCCTTCAATTAGCTCAATCGAATCGAAAGGAAAGCGTGATGCATGTGTTGTTCTTATTTGTCTAGATTAAGACCTCAAAAGAAACAAAGATGGTGTGATTGAGGAGCATGACTTGCAAGTGAAGCGTTTAGAAGACAAGATAACACAATTAATCAGACTTGTGTTGTTGCTTCCTCAGGCATTGCCTTTAGCGGTAATACAAACAAAAACCCATCTCAAGAATCAAGCTTTGTGTTCTTTTCTTGATTTACGATTTGTTCATATTCAGAGAAAATCTTTTGAGGTCTTAATATTTATTTTCGTTAGGTTGGTTGATATCATGATCAGGATTTTTGACATTGAACATTGCACATGTTATAGATTTTTGACATTGAACATTGCACAATTGTTGATATAAATCCTTTAATTCTATCTGAAATGTTTCTGTCTTTTGGTCTTAATATAGATGGATCAGGAGAGAAGAAGAAGGTTCGTCATCAACAAGGACGAGAAAAGCAATACAGGTAACACATTTGTCTTTGGTTAGGTTTGAATTCCGGTAATAAATGATGGTGGTTAGTGTTAGATTAGGTTAGGTTTGAATTCCCGTAATAAATGATGCTGGTTAGTGTTAGATTAGGATTGAATTCTCGGTAATAAATAGATAGAATTCGATGTTCATATTGTAGATAGATGTCAACTCTTTGTGATGAATGTTGTAGATATGTGTCATGTCTTTGTGGTTGCTCCTCTCTTCAATTTATTGAACACATCTCTTTCTCCTATTTCTTATCATCTCGGTAACACTCCTCTTTTCTTCCTTCTCTTCTTTCTTATCATTCTGTCATAACATTGCTCCTCCTCATTTCATTGCTCTTCCTTCTCTTCCTTCTCCTCTTTCGGCAAAATTGGCTCGTATGGATTCTAATCCATATAACAAACACAACTCAACTTTTGTTCACCTTCTTAACAGTCAACAAGAGGTTATGTTTGGTATTGGAGAAGATTCAAACTTTGCTGACACTCCTTCAGAGCGTATCCAACGAAGGACATGGACTCCTACAGATGACGTTGTGCTGATAAGCTCCTGGTTAAATACAAGTAAAGATCCTGTCGTCGGCAACGAGCAAAGATCAGGTGCATTCTGGAAAAGAATTGCAGCCTATTTTGCTGCCAGTCTGAAGATCGCGCCTACTGAACACAGGGAAGCCAGTCAGTGTAAGCAACGGTGGCACAAGATCAATGATCTTGTTGGGAAGTTTTGTGGCGCGTATAAAGCTGCTGCCAGAGAGAGAAGCAGTGGGCAAAACGAGAACGATGTTCTGAAGCTAGCTCACGAGATATTCTTCAACAACCACACCAAAAAATTCACCTTAGAACATGCATGGAAAGAGCTTAGGAACGATCAGAAATGGTGTGAACTGTCCAGTTCTAAAACCGATAGAAGTTCCAAAAAGAGGAAGTGCGACGACGGTTCACAATCAGTAACTTCTCACGCCTCTGCTTCTGGTGAACCTGAAGAAGCTACCACTCGGCCCCCTGATGTTAAGGCAGCAAAGGGGTATGGTAAGCAGGAGAAGGCAGAGGGCAAGACAGTGGCGGGGTTTGAGAGTATGTGGAGAATCAGGAAGGAGGATATGGCCATGAAAGAAAGGCTGTCAAAGATGAAGTTACTTGATAGTTTACTTGCAAAAAATGAACCTCTTGCTGACTATGAAGAAGCTCTGAAGAAGAAGCTCATTAATGAGCTCTTGTTGTCTAATTAATGAGCTGTGAAGAAGAAGCTTTGTCTGATTAATCTCAGTTTATGTTGTTTAAGTTCAAGTCCAAGTCTAAGTCTAGGTCGTCTATGTTACTTGTTGTTCTTGTTATGTCTCTGTTACTTGTTGTTCTTGTTATGTCTGATTATTAATCTCAGTTTATGTTGTATCAAGATGTTTGTGTTCGTATAATGATGAAGAAGTTTATTTTGTGTTTGTCTTTTTATCATCACTTGTGTCCTGTCTCCGAAGAAGTTTATTTGTGTTTCATGTCTTCGTTAATGATGAATCTTAATGCTTAACTTTGTGTTTCAGGTCAGAGTGGAGAATTGGGAGTGGAGACAAACTTGGCATCTTGTGTAGTCATGTTGTCACGGACTTGCGTCATCTTGTCATCTTGTCACGGACTTGCGTTTGATCTCTCTGGTTTGAGAACTGAGAGTGGAAAGAGACCTTGGCATCTTGTGTAGTCATGTCATCTTGTCATGGACTTGTGCAGAAACCTTGGCATCACCCTGTTGTTTTTTCCTGGTTGTAGTATCAGGTCTTGTTTTTAAGTATCAGGTCTTGTGTTGTAGTTTCATGTCACGGACTTTTGTAAGGAAAGTGTAAGAAAGTTTTATAAATGGGCGTGTATTCAAGATTGTAGAATGCAAGTTCTTTCTTCTTATCTCACAAAACGTTCCCTCTCACTTTCATTGCCTCTCACAAAACGTTCCATTTCTAAGCTATTTCTTCCATCTCAAGATATTTCTTCCATCTCAAAACGTTCCATCTAATAAATCGATTCAAAATATTTATCAGTTCAAAAGTTCCATCTCAAGCTATTTCTTCCCCAACAAGTTTTTTTAAAAAAAAACATCTCATGGCATCTTCTTCCCATAACAATTTTGAGGGAGTAGATGATGAAACTTTTGATCAATATTTTGATCAATATTTTGATCAATATTTTGATCAACAATTTGATCAAACTTTCGTAAATCTTTGCGTTGGTCAAGAAGATGCATCCAAGAGACGGAAAAAACGAGTTTATATCGAGAGAAATCGTGAACAAGGCCACGCACGGTTATGGAATGATTATTTCAGTGATACTCCAACATATCCTGAAAAAATTTTCCGACGCCGTTTTAGAATGAACAAGTCATTGTTCATGCGTATTGTTGATCGTCTCTCCACTGAAGTTCAATACTTTCAGCAAAAGGAAGATGGTCTTGGAAGGCTTGGTCTCTCTGCACTCCAAAAATGTACAGCAGCTATTCGTGTCTTGGCGTATGGTCATGCGGCTGATACGGTCGACGAATACATCCGGCTCGGTGAAACTACAACTCGGTTATGTGTGGAAAATTTTGTGGAAGGAATAATAAATTTATTCGGCGATGAGTACCTAAGAAGACCAACCCCCGCTGATCTTCAACGTCTACTTAATATTGGAGAGTATCGTGGATTTCCCGGGATGATAGGAAGCATCGATTGTATGCATTGGGAGTGGAAGAATTGTCCCACCGCTTGGAAAGGACAATATTCTCGTGGTTCGGGTAAACCAACAATCGTTTTAGAGGCGGTTGCTTCATATGATCTCTGGATATGACACGCGTTATTTGGACCTCCAGGTACCTTAAACGATATCAATGTTCTTGATCGCTCCCCTGTTTTTGATGACATAATAAAGGGTCAAGCTCCACAAGTCATTTACTATGTTAATGGAAGAGAGTATCATTTGACTTACTATCTCACCGATGGTATTTATCCAAAATGGGCAACATTTATCCAATCAATTTCACTACCACAAGGACCGAAAGCACAATTATTTGCTCAACGTCAAGAAGCTGTCCGAAAAGATGTCGAGCGTGCTTTTGGAGTCTTGCAAGCTCGCTTTGCCATTGTTAAAAATCCAGCACTTTTTGGGATAAAGTCAAAATCGGAAAGATTATGAGAGCATGTATCATACTCTATAATATGATAGTAGAAGACGAACGAGATGGATACACTCAATTTGATGTTTCCGAGTTCCAACAAGGAGAAGACAACGGAAGTTCACATGTGGATCTCACGTATTCTACAGATATGCCTACAAATATCGCCAATATGATGGGAGTTCGAACTTGAATTCGTGATAGACACATGCATCAACAACTGAAAGATGATTTGGTTGAACATGTATGGTTTAAATTTGGACGTGATGAAGACAACAACTGAACTCCGATGCTTCTTTCAAATTATTATCGTTTATTTTCCTAATCTTTGTTTTTATGTTTTTATTTAAAAATCTATGTTTAAAATGTTATCTTTTAATATATTTTACTTAATAAAAAAATGTTAAGTTTAATAAAAAAAATGTTTAATGATTTTTTTTTAAGATCCCTAAATTAAGAACCTTGCAATGGACCACTAAAATGTGTGGGTTTCTTAACCTTGTCTCTTATTTCACTTTTTGTTATTAAATGCATTAAAAAGTAATAAGAACCCCTAATATGAGTCTTTGCAATAATCATGCTCTTACCACTTTATTAGTAATAAGTACGTCGATGCGACTTTTATTTAGATAAAAAAAACTTTTACGAAAAGTTTTCGAGGAAAAACAGAACTTACACCATGATTAATCTGTAGTTATTAGAGTGAAGTTCTTAGTGGAAGTTAAGAAATTATTTCTTAACTTTTAACTAAAAAAAACTAATAACCGGTTCTTAAAGTCTTTATTTAAGAATCAGTTCTTAGTTTTTTTAGTTAAAAGTTAAAAAACAGTTTCTTAACTTGCGCTAAAAACTCATTCTAAGAACTCTGGATTAATCATGCTCTAAGACCATAATTATCGCGGTTTCTAAAACCCGATTTTGTGTGATTTTAATGTGTGGGTCCCACATGTTTTTTTAAAAACGGTCATGAAAGTCGCGAGTGAGGATCGGTGTTGGGCTAGTTTTTTTACTGTTTGCAAAGCTCACCGACACGTGACGGCCCGCGATTGGTTTAATTTTTTTTTTAAGAACAAAAAAATAAATAAAAAGATTAAGGATCCCATATCGGATATCAAGCGATAATCATTGGAGGGTTTTTAGGGTGGTGTTCTTATATTCTACTAAAAATCCAACAGTAAGAACTTCCCGATATGCTCTTATACTTGTTATTAATTAATATATTTGCTGACTAATAACTTAAATGGAAGCTCACGACAAACATAAATTCATTATTTTTTCAACATTAGTACGAAAAGCTTCTCAACAAGATATACATTCACTATATCTAATTAATTATACATAGATAATCGTAATATTTTGTAAACCACTCAATCATATCTCAAAGGCGCATTTTTATTATTATTTTAGCATATTATATTATTAAGCTCTCTTTCAGAAATTGATCTAACACCTGACATCCTTGAGAAGCTTGTACCTTCGCGTGGCCGTCCTCGGCGACGGCACGCCGCCTCCTGCAGGTCCGGCAACAACGCTCTTGGCCACTTGATCGTGATGGTTATTGTCATGCTTGATCCCGCCACCGGAAGGATACTCCGATTGGTTTGTGACCCCGCTCTCGTAATTTACGGAGGAAGAAGCCTTCTTCTTCTTTGAAGAAGAAAACGAAGATCCGCCGTGTTTAGCAACGCTGCTCAGCTTTTTGTCGTCGCTCTGGCACCAGTCGCAAATCTCGGTCGGCTCCGCAAACTCACTGTAGTAATTACTACAATAGCTACATATATTCAAATTACGAAATCCGTTAGCTGACTATATATATATATATATATGATCATGCACTATATATAGCCTTGGAGAAGGTACGTACGAGTGTTGAAAGCGGTTGCGGCAGTGCCCGCAGCGGAATAGTTTGTCGGAAAATCCGACGTCGCCGCACATGCAGCACACTTTCTCCATGTTCTTCTCTTAATTAGCTGTGTTGATGTTTTGTTTCTGCCCTGGAGATGGAGGCTTGGAGGTTTTTAATGTATGGAATTGGTGATGTTAGATTATTTAATTATTCCCCAAAAGCCAAGCATCTATGTTATATGAATATATTATACACACACATTAGACTATGCGTGTGTGTGTGAATGTACAGGTAGACAAGAGGTTTGCTTGCAGTCGTTTTCAGTTTTAAAGAGAGCCAACCTTAAATTGGGGATTTGTTTGTGCATTGACAGTTTTGGCCTTCCTTTGTTTGGCCCTCTTTGTTTCTCCACGCGGATGATCCATTTGGATGAAGATGAGAGTTTTGTTTGTTTATGCACTAAAAGTGCAATTCATCCAGATGGATCATCCGAATGACTTTCAGATATTTAGGCTTAATTTTAAAGTCCATCCAGCTGAACCAATTTGGATCATTTGAATGGAGATGGTTCATTCAAAATGGTATAATGTCTATTATGCCCTTAATGTAATTCACAAATTACAAACCTAAACATAATATCATTTTATCACATACGAAAACTGACAGAACCACAAAAACGCGTTTTCCCGCGAAAACTTAAAAACTAATTTTTCACGTCAAAACCCCCAAAACGTATTTTCCCGCCAAAATTGGAAAACAATGTTTTTACGCCAAATTTGCAAAAACGTGTTTTCATGCGAAAATCACAAAAAACATGTTTTCACGCCAAAACCCCAAAACGCATTTTCCGCTAAAACAAAAACACGTTTTCCCGCCAAAATCGCAAAAACGTGTTTTCCCGCCATAACCTGTTTTCCCGCCATAACGTATTTTCCCGCAAAAATTGCAAAAACGCGTGAAACGCGTTTTCACGCCAAAACCCCAAAAACGTGTTTTCCCGAAAAATCGCAAAACTCGTTTTCCAGTCAAAATTGCAAAATATCGTTTTCCCGTCAAAATGAAAAATCTTCTTTTCTCGCCAAAACCGAAATTTTTTGTTTACCTGCAAAAAAAAATGTGTTTTCCCACCAAAACCGAAAATTTCATTGTCCCGCAAAAACTGCAAAATGTGTTTTCCAACAAAATCGCAAAATCTCGTTTTCCGGCCAAAATCGAAAAATTTCGTTTTCCCGCCAAAACTGCAAAAACGCGTTTTCCCGTCAAAATCGCAAAATCTCATTTTCCGGCCAAAAATAAAAAAATTCCATTTTCCCGCCAAAACCAAAAATCTCGTTTTTCCGCCAAAACCGCAAAAACGCGTTTTCCCGCCAAAATCGCAAAATCTTGTTTTCCGGCCAAAATCGAAAATACCCATTTTTCCGCGAAAACCGAAAATCTCGTTTTCCCGCCAAAACCGCAAAAACGCGTTTTACCGCCAAAATCACAAAATATTGTTTTCTGGCCAAAAAAAAAAACCGTTTTCCCGCCAAAACCAAAAATCTCGTTTTCCCGCCAAAACCGAAAATCTCGTTTTCCCGCCAAAACCGCCAAAACGCTTTTTCCTGCCTAAATCGCAAAATCTCGTTTTCTGGCCAAAATCGAAAAGTGCGTTTTTCCGCTAAAACCAAAAAAATTTGTTTCCCCCTCCCAAAACCGCAAAAAAAAACTCGTTAATTTTGAAATAATTCTAATGTAAATATATTAGATTAAATAATTAAATATAATATAGTTAAAATTAATATCAAATATATGATTAAATCAACACAATGGTGTTTTGGTAATTTGTTTACTAAACTCTTTTAGATGGAAATGAAAATAAAGAAACAAATATAAGATTCATTTAGATGATTCATCTAGATGAGCTATTTGGATGGATAAACAAACAGTCACAAAAATCTGAATGGATCATCTAAATAGATCATACAAATGAATCATCTAGATAAAGATGACAAATGGTGAAACAAACAACCCTTTTGTTTTGTAACTGTTTCTGTGACCAAACGCGCTCCCTTCACTGGTGTGTGTGAGCGAGAGAGGGTAAGTGGAAAAAAATAGTTAGAGACCCAAAAGGGTTTTCAAATCCCTAAATCAATCAAGACCCAAAAGGGTCTTCAAATCCCTAAATCGATCGAAAACTAATCGAAACCTGATTTAAACGGAAAATAATCGATTGAAACAAAACAAAATCGATTGAAACGAAAGCAAATCAATTGAAAATAAAAAATCCCCAAATCGCAGATTTTTTTCGAACCCTAATTTTGATACGAAACGATTCCAACTCTATTGAATATAAATGGAAACAATCTAGTTCGATTAATATAGAAAAAAACGCTTCTACTTACCTTGACGATCAGACGGAGTTGAATCGCGAAGGTGAGATCCGACAATCGCCCTAGAGAGTTGAGAGGTTTTTTTTTTCTTTGCTTTCGTCGAAATGACGATTTTTTTCTCGCCAAGACCAAACACATTCGCGCCTCCGTCTAATCTATTTCCGCCACGTCGCCCACGGACCGGGTCCGTCAAGATGCAATTTACGGATTAATCCGTCAAATGGGCTGGGTTTATATTTGTTAAAAAATCCAAAAAGTGCAACGGACCGGCTGACGGATTCGTTGTCATGCCCCAGTGCAAGTGCTCTTAGAATGGAGTTTTAAATGGAGTTCCGCAATGGTGAGGCTTACCCTAATCAAATATGTAAGTCCAATGGTGAGTCTCACTTTTGGAATCCTTACTAATAAAATATTTTATTTTTTAAAAAAAGTGAAATTAAATTTTTTTATTTATAACATGATTTAATAGAAAGATACAATATTTATTAATAATCTTCAATCACCAAATTTGTTTCAAATATTTTCAATCAAATCATTTTTCAATCGTTGATGTAAACGCTTATCGTGAACATCATCCTGAATGCCAAGCATATTAGCGATATTTGTAGGCATATCGGTATGTACCCGTGAACTTCTCGTGCTGTCTTCTTCAAATTCAGATATATCGTACTAAATGTATCCATCTCGTTCATTTTTGACTATCATATTGTGTAGTATGATACATGCTCTCATAATCTTCCCTATCTTTTCTTTGTCCAATGAAAGAGCCGGGTTTTTCACAATCGCAAATCGAGCTTGCAAAATTCCAAAAGCCTGTTCCATATCTTTTCGGGTTGCTTCTTGAAGTCTAGCAAATAACTCTGCTTTAGGACCTTGAGGGTGAGAGATAGATTGGAAGAAGGTCGACCATTTGGGATATATACCGTCTGTGAGATAATACACCAACTTATACATGTGTCCGTTGACCACATACTCTAACCTGGGAGCTCGGCCTTGGAAAATGTCTTCAAATACAGGAGACCGATCAAGGACATTAATATCGTTTATGGTACCTGGAGGACCAAAAAAAGCGTGTCATATCCAAAGATCTTGTGAAGCCACAGCCTCTAAGACAATTGTCAGTTTTCCTGATCCACGTGCGTACTGTCCTTTCCAAGCGGTTGGGCAATTTTTCCACTCCCAATGCATACAGTCAATGCTTCCTACCATCCCAGGAAACCCGTGTTTCTCTCCAATATCGAGGAGTCGTTGAAGATCCTCTGGTGTGGGTCTTCGTAGATACTCATCTCCGAATAACTGTATTATTCCGTCGGTGAAATGGTGTAAACACGAAAGTGTCGTGCTTTCACCAAGTCGGAGATATTCGTCTACCGTGTCAGCCGTATAACCATAAGCTAGCTGACGAATAGCTGCCGTACATTTTTGTAGTGGAGAAAGACCAAACCTCCCGGTCGCATCTCTTCTTTGTCGAAAGAAAGGAACGTTCTCTGCGAGGCCATGGACAATACACAAGAATAATTCATTATTCATGCGGAAACGGCGCCTGAATAAATGTACCGGGAATGTCGAATCTTCGCTGAAGTAGTCATTCCATAAACAGTCGTGTCCTGCTTCACGGTTTTGTTCTATATAAGCATGTCTCCTTTGCTTATTCGTTTGGGACTCGACTATGTCATTGTATGTATCTTCGACGATTTCGTCGAAAATGTCTTCCAGTCTTGCTTCGACTTCATCGGATGAAGATGATGACATTTTTAGGTATCCCTCCTTGAAACCAATAATATTGAACATCATAAGTTATTTTTTTTTTAGTTTTTTTTTTTTCAAGTTTCTATAGCAATTCTAATCTTTTAATCAATTTTAAAAGTGGTTTCTATAACAAATTTTTTTTCCAAATTTTTTTTTTCAAGTCTCTATAGCAATTCTAATCTTTTTTCAAGTTTCTATATCAATTTCTATTATTTACACAAGTTGTATAAGTGATATGTTTCTAAAATTGAAACTTGTTGAAGTTAAAGAGAAGAGCAAGTGTTACCTAAACTTGTTGAAGTTAAAGAGAAGAGCTAGTAGTACTTGTGTTATAAATCGAAGCAAAAGATGCAAATTCTTGTTGTAGCAGGGTGATCTTACAAAGACTTGGTACCAAAATATTACAACCTCGCCAAGGAAACGTGAAGATACAATAAAGAGATAGAAACCTAAAGGAAACAAGTTTTGATGAACGAGATAGGAAACTAAAGACAAGCATGACGACTACTTTATACTACATAAGAAGAACCCGTGACTTCCTTGACATGAGGTAAAGACCAAACGACTTTCACACCTCCAAATGCACCCGTGACTTGGTTCACATGCCTTCTGCTTGACCTGACACATCAAATAAGACAACAGTTAGTATAGTTTTAAAGCATCAAATGCACAATACAAGATAACTACCTCAAAACAAGATTAAGACATCATAACATTTCGGACATTAGCTTGAGTTTAAGACTAGTTTCCAGCTCAGACAGTGGCTCTGTCTTCGCGAGTAAACGATCAAGGAGTTTATGCCTTGAGAGTTTTTCTTTCATTTATAAAACACCATGTAGCTTTGACAACTCCTCTTCTCTAACACTCTTCTTCATCTTACTACCAGCTTTCGCAGTCTTAACCCCGATAGGTCTCCCCTCTGGTTCGCCCACTTCCTTTTCTTCTCTATCAACTTCCAGCACTTGTTTTCGCTTTTCCTTTCCACCGTCCTTAGCGAGATAGGTAGCACACCATTTTTGGTGATGCCTCAGCTCCCTCCAGCAGTGATCCAGGGCGAACTTGTACTCGTTATTATTGAAGAATATGTCTAACGCAGCTTTCATCACATCATCATCATTTTGACCACTTCTCTGCTCCCTTAGAGCGGCATCATAGCATCCAACAAACTTGGATACTTGCTCGTTGATCCTAGCCCACCTCTGCTTGCACGGACGAAGCTTCCTCGGTACTGTCCCAACCAGGTGAAGGCTTGCGTTGTAGAAGTCTACAATCCAGTTCCAGAAAGCATCAGCTTTCTGCTCATTGCTGACGACAGGGTCCTTACTGGTGTTAAGCCAAGCACCAATAAGGATTTTATCCTCTTTGGGAGACCATTTCATCCTCTCCTTCACACCAGAGTCGCCACCAGTGTCGACACCACACTTGACAACAGGCTCAAAAACAGACTCATTAGGACCTTGGCTACCGAACCAAAAAGGTTCGGGTGAATCAAGGTCCACTGGAGTCTGAGATTGACTAAACAATAGGTTCACATAACTAGTGTTCTTATCCATGTTAACAGATTGGTCTGTGTCACTCTAATAGCAACACAAAGACTTAAGTAGGCGAGCTTAAACTAAGAAACATTTAAAGCCAATAAAAACCGAGCAGTTAGGAAGATAGAAAGCTAACTAGTTGCATTAAACACCAATCAAATCAGACTAACACCCATTTGCAAAGTACTATAACATTTAAAACAATCAAATCTGAGGCGGTAGGAAGGTAACATTTACGCAAGAACAATCAAACTTTTAAACAAATAAAATACACTAATATATGTTTTTATTAATTCAAAGAAAAGAGAGTGGGAGGTTGTAGTAATCGTACCTAATTATACAGACACTCTCGAGCTTGAGGACGCTCTGGTTTACTTCTTTGAAGCTCTTCCTGCAAAACATAAGATGAAACAGTCAAAAGTTTTACTAGATAGCATTAACAACAACCAAAAGCACAAGAGAGATACTTACCAGTCAGAAACATATCCGCCAAACCTATAAAAACTAATGCGGAGACCATTAATACACAAACTGCCAATGCAAAGCCATTTGATAGTCGCTGATTTCTTCTTTAGCTCACAGACGGTCTTCTGTAGCTTAACCAGCTTCTGGTCACACTCAAAAGATTGATCCTTAAGCTGTCGGAGTTGTCTCTGAAACTCACACATCTCCTCCGTAACGGCCACTTCCCACCATTTCCAAATGTGGCAATCCCCATCATCGACATTGTCGCACGTGAATTACCTTTTGTAGGGATCTTTAGGAGTGTAAGATATTCCGACAACAGGCTGAGCTCCACAGTAGCATGTCCTCGGGATTCCATCATCAGCCTCTGGTTGAGGTGCGAACTGATCCGGCTCTGCATCCAAGTACAACAGAGCTTCTGCTTCAAGAAGGGAGGTCATGTCTAGAGAGTTTGATGATGAAGAAGGCTGGCTGTAGCTGTAATCTTGTCCCATTTTCGTTAACCTGAGACAAATGATGAAAGAACATAGTTAAAGAACAATAACTTATAGCAACGAAAGCAAGGACCGATTGAAAGAACATACTTAAAGAACAATAACTTCTCATATGGATTGAAAAAAATGACAAATCATTTACAACCGATTGAAAGCGAACACATATAAACCTAAAAGGTTTTGAAACCGTTAAGAAAAAAGAGAAGATCCGCTTGAGCTTGAAACCAAAATCGTTTCGAAACCGTATAAGAAAAAAAAAACATATCCGATTCCGATTGAAACCAAAATCGTTTTGAAACCCTTTCTACAATAGCCCATACTCGATTTTAACCCCAAATCGATTTTACCCCAAATCTTTTTGAAACACTAATTTCAATCGTAACCGCAAATCGATTGAAACCCCATTCCCGAACCCTTAATTGAGAGGAAACAAAATGAAAACTGATCTAAATCGAACAAATATACAAGTTCAGGCTTTGATTTACCTTCGTGAAGCCGATGGAGAGAAATCGCCGCGCTATCGCCTTATCGTCGAGACCTCTTTTTTTTTCCGGTCTCGGTCGAGAATGACCTAATTTTTCTAAACCCAACCCAAGCCCAAACGGAACCCGTCCCACTCAAACGTTGCCACGTACACAAGGATCAGCTCCTTAAACTCCTTCCCGACGGACCAATCCTTAGCTAAATTAACATAATAACTATTATTATATTAAAACTAACCTAAGGATTAACGCTAAGAGACAGTCATGGACCCTGTTGCGGTTGGTCTTGGAATGGAGTTCTTAGAGCACATTTATCTCACGTTTCTATGGTGGGTTTTTAGGAAAAAGTGGGTGTGGGCCCCACTGAAACCAGAGAAAACATCTCCAGAAATCGCGAAATAGGAGACGTCTGTTGAACTGTTCGCGGGCCCTACTGACACGTGGCGGCCCACGATTGGTTTGATTTTATTTTTATTTTTTTAAATCAGAAAAAAAATAAAATAAGAAACGTATATGCGATAAAGATGCTCTTAGCGGAACATAAGAATTCGTCTCTTAACTTTTAACTAAAAAAAGATAAGAACCGGTTCTTAAATATCTTATTTAAGAACCGGTTCTTAGCTTTTTTTAGTTAAAAGTTAAGAGACGGATTCTTATATTCCGCTAAGAACTCCGCCCTAAAAATTTTCCATTAAACATGCTTTTACTAACTTCAAACATAAAGGAAACTGATCACATTTAGAGCATTTTCATCTTAGGCTGTAACCGACTGGTATCATAATTTATGAATACTCTGAATGAAATATCTCAAACCTTAAGAAAATCATGAAAACATTTTAAATAGTTTTCAGATACTAATATACCAGTTAGATATTATCAATGAAAATGTTTATAGTACTGTTTTATTATTTACGAGTAAAGAGGAAACGTTATGTATTATTTATATCTTATTCTACTAGGTGTTTGAAATTTTCATTATTAATTTGTTTGACGTGATAAACCCTCCCCATCCATGGATTATTTTTGTTACCAATTTCTAGAGATTACAAACTTGATAGGAAAAATTGTGATTATCTTTCTATTCTATTGAGTTTTTTTTGTCAACAATCCACTTTATCAAATCAAGTTCTGGTCTATGGAAATCATGTTTATGGGAACATCTCTGTCTAGCATTTTCTGATTTACGCGGGAGAAAATAACACTTCATTGTTTGGCATCCTTAGCTAAGGATGCTCGCTCGTTGCAGATCCTAGGAATATGAACAACTCTAAACCACGATGTAGTTGTTTTGGGTCTAAACCACGATGTACTTGATGAAAGGAGGCACGCGATCCGTAGTGAAAACCGGCTAATCCATCAAATTTTTCTATCATATCCACTAAGTTAAGTTGTACAACCGAAACATGCATCTCATGCGAGTATAAAATACGTTTAAGTTAAGTTGCATGTATCTTTGTCTAAATTAATCTGCTGGCTGGTCAATAGAAACTACTAAAAAAAACCGTGGATACTTTTGTGCTTCTTCTCCAACACTTACATATTTCATATGGATTACTCAGATCATATGCATGGAAAAGAGTTAATTAAGCCCATAGAATATATACCATTTAGTAGTATAATTTAAAAATATGAAATAAAACAATGATATGGCACTTGAAGGAGCGAGAAAGAGTTTGATAATCATACCCTCTATCCAACAACAAACTTCATGTAGAATGGCAGGTTCTCTTATTATGTTCATTAGATGAATTACGGTATATCCTTTTAAATAAATTGGTGGAGATAATTGGTTGGTTTGTATCAACTATTTTTAGCTTTATTTTTTAGCTACAACCATAAAAATTACCAATCGTAATTTATTTAGTTTATAAACTAAAATGAAAAAATAACTATAGAAGGCATGTTTTTCTTAAACAAAAATGTTTTCTAACGCAAAAGAAATTGTAGGAATGTATTTATTTTATTTTATTGTTTATTTTTCATTTAATTTATATAATTACATTGGATACAACTACATAAAAAAAGCGTTATAGACTAAATTATATAGTAAAATTTCTATAGTTACTATGTAAGCAATCATCTAATGCGTTGTTTCTGGCTTTATGATCTAATCTTTTTTTAGCTTTTGGATGGCTTTACGGCCAATGCACACAATGACGAGGGTCCACTTGTTTTTAGTCAATACTATATAATAACCTAACCAAATAAGGAAGTTACAAATTTTACGCTACTTCTTTTTTGTTGTTGATCTTGGTTTTGCATGTTAGATGTTTATTTAGCTGAACATGAGATTCTGTTAATGGATTGAGATGAATTTAATGAGGAAGGTTTGGGTTAGTGCTGTTGGGTACATATTTATTGTTCGCTGTTAGGACATTTATTGATGTTTAGGTTTTTATCTAACAGGTTACTTGTCCTCTCTCTTTTTTTATTCTCCCCTTCAAAAATCTGTCAGTTACTATCAAAACAAGTAACAACGAGGCAACTTGGATGCGACTCGACGACAGTCTACAGATTGTTGGTTGTGCGTTGATTACACGCACCGATCATGTGACTGAAGAAACGGAGAGGAGACAAGATCAACGTCGATCTGAAGTTACGAGTGGTACATGTGGCAGTTTTCAAGCGATAGTTTAGGAGTTTGGTTGGCCATGTTAAACACATCCCCCTCCCTATCCCTCTCTCATCCTCACGAGATCCACTCTTCCTCGATTTGTAAGTAACATAACTAATAATATAAATACCAACACTGAACCAAGTTGCTTTGGTCTAGTGGTATAGGAGCTCCAGCTGGAGTGCCCGCCCCTGGGTTCGAGCCTTGGCCACTGCGGAATTTACATGTGGGCTGCAGCACCCGAGACCGAAGACCGTTACACGGTGAGCCACATGGTGACGTCCTGGCAGCGTCCTTGCTCACTTCGGTCTCTAGTCTGGACCACCTCGGTGGGGCCAGAATACTCGGTTAGCAAAAAAAAAAAAAAAAAATACCAACACTGGTTATGGAAAATAACATTTTTGTGTTTGTTTGTTGGCTATATATCTTTCACGAGGAACATTTACTAGTGTGTGTATGAATAAAAGAGATAGGCAATTAGGCAGACATCACATGGGCATGGTATATATTGGTAGCTTGTTAGGAATTTCTTAAGGCGTATATAAATAAGTGCAGGCAAAAGAAGGACCAGAGGCGTGCATGTCGCGTCTCATTTTATGGGGGAAGCTCATGGGCGCCACCATCATCATGTAATCAAAAACCCTCTCTACGCCATGCATGCAGTCGGGCCAATGAATAGTTTATTAGAATTTTCTGGTTCTGTACTTAGCTCTCTAACCTGTATTGTATCTGTATAAATAAGTATAAACTAATAATTAGTGTTTAGCAAGAGAAAAAACCAACAACAAAATTATGGGCCCAAGTGATCCGATCCTTGCTTGTAGTGGCCTCAAGATTTCCCATTTTCTTTGTTTTTTTTTCATCATTCTGTCTTTACACTAATAATAAAGTTCAGTCCTCTTTCCCGCTTAAAATTTATATCAAATAATCGTAAGTTGGACCAAGAGCTAGACCAACTGACTTTCATGACAGAGTTGCAACACGCAAAAGTGGTTTAAAACTGATACTAATACTATGAATCTATGATTAATATGACATGTATATATTTTTTACTGAGAGAAACAATTACTAATAAGCAGTGAAAAAAATCAGTTTGAAAGAAGAGAGACGTAATATATTTGGATGGTCAGATAAATAACGAACCTAATCATTGGAGACAAGAGTGGACAACCCTACCTCTCGGTGGCTTTCTATGTACTGGTTAGAAAGATATATTCAGAATCAAAATGATGATGATCGTATATATGTTTGAAAGGAAGCCAATAATGAAGATGAAGAGAAATAATTAGAAGATATTCTAACAAAAAAAAATCAGTAGAAGATACTTTTTGTTGAGTGAAAAAGATGATACAATTTCATTCAAAAAGAGAGAGAGAAGATGATACAATTTTCGGGTGGGTCCTATTAGAGTGAAAATATGTACGAGTGGGTCTATTAAAGTGGGCCGTAAATCCTTAAATAAAACAAAAGGCCCATTTAGAAAATAGTAAGAATGGGCTTAGCAGTGGCGGTATATGTGTGGGGGGAGGAATTCACCACCAACCAAAACCCAAACGCAAAAATCGCAAACTTGGGAACGATCAGAATCAGCGGATACTCTGGTTGGATCTTCTCTTCTCCCCCGAAAACCCTAGCAAGCATTTTGGATATCGGATCGCGATGCTGATGGTTCCGTCAAAGGTCGCCGGCCATACCCGGTTCTTGCTCGAGAGTTTTAATGGTTCCGATGTCGACTCAATCGCTCAAGAGATCTGTCAGGTAAACCTCTCTCTCTCTCTTTTGAATTATGGATTGAGTTTATTATCTGTATTCTGAGCAAAACTTGATGATTGCAGTTGGTTGATGTTGGTATTGAGACAAGCATTCCAGCTCTCAAGACGTGCATAGATTGCTTCACCGTCCGGAGAAGCCATCCTAATGCGTTGCAGCTTGAGAAACTTGTATCCTTGGTCTTCAAACGCGTTTTGAACAACTCTAATAATCTCCAAACCCTGATTTCTCACGCACTCCAAGATGTTGAGGTCACTGACGATTTTGTGGATGATTTGACCAATGCGTTGGGCTTTTCAATCCCTGAGAAAGTTAGCGTTGCTCTGGTCCTGGCCGATTCTGAAAGATCCGATGCAAAGTCAAGTGGTGCGTTTTTCTTTATTGCTTCTTCTCCTAGGTTTGGTTTATCCTTTTATTTAATTTAATGAATGTCTGGTCGTTTCTTCTTGTGTAGGACGAAACTTATTATTGGCCGAGATCGAGCAACTGTGTGCCACTCCTGGCCAGCTCGAGTCAACTGAGCAAATTCAGAATGTTGTCTTGTTTCTCCAGCAATCTGAGGACCTCTCCAGCCATTTGGATTCCTTCCTCCGTATCCTCTCTTCTGCTCAACCTCGAGATGACTTCTCTTTTGCTCTTACGCCTTTCCTTTCTCCTCAAGATCACCAATCTTATGTTTTCAGGTGCCCCTTATCATCTCTTATTCCTTCCCAGTCCATATTGCGACTCTCAACGCTTTTCTCTTCCGCTTGGATTTTCACAGTGACAACGAGATTGAGGCTATCCTTGATGAAATCGATAAGGAACTTGCTGTTGGAGATCTCATGGGTGAATTAGGTTGTGGTCTCACTGCTGATGCCCAGCAATGCAAAGAGATCTTGTCTACTTTCGCACCATTAAGAGAGGCTGCTATCGCCAGAATTCTTGCAAATGTCGCTCGTGCATGTCCTGATCGTGAAGATAATCACACCACCTTTCCAACATTCGCTCTGGCCCTTGGATGCTGCCTTCCAACTGAACTTCCCACGCCAAGGTCGTGGAATGCTGACATCTTAATCGAAACAATCATCCAGCTTGTAAGTCATCTTAATCAACATCACTGATACCTTCATTTCACTCTTTGTACTACACTTTTTTCTTTGTGCATGATCATTCCTTTGAGCAAAGGATTTAATGAATCATCTAGCTTATTTGCTAATCCTCTTTTTTTTTTTCTGCTAAACAAGGCTCCTGCCACAAGCTGGAGGAAAGTAATCGAGAATCTCGACCATAGTGGATTTGACATCCCTAATATGGAGTCTTTCTCGTTTTTCATGCGCCTATATAAAACTGCTTGCAAGGTGTGTTCTCTAATTTGACTGTTCACAATATGTTGTTTTCACTTCCACTGTCGTTTGAGTCTGTTAAACTGCTTCGTGCAGGACCCATTTCCTCTGGATGCTGTATGCGCTTCTGTCTGGAAAAATATGGAAGGTCAATTATCCTTTCTTAAGCATGCAATAGCCGCCCCACCAGAAGTGTTCACCTTTACGCATTCTCCAAAGAAGCTGGTGAGATACCACACGTCTGTCTTTAGATCTGCCCTTCCTGGTTTCTGTCACTATTCTTTTGACCATCTGTTTTCCAGGTATATGTTGATAATAACATGCACAGCCATGAGCAACAATTAGGACTTTCCAATCAAGCTTGGCTATCTCTCGATCTCTTAGATGTGTTATGCCAGCTGGCCGAGAGAGGTCATACTGTTTTAGTTAGTTCGCTGCTCCATTATCCACTCACACATTGTCCTAAAACCCTGCTTCTTGGAATGGCACACATCAAAGTAATTCGTCATGAGTGCTCTTTGACGATATATTCTCTTAACCTTGAATTTTTTTGTTTGGCTAAGCATGTTCATCCCGTTGTTGCAGACTGCCTATAATCTCATCCAGCGAGAGGTGCTTTCTGTTGTTTTCCCACTGATAATAACGAATTCCCAGGATAGTGGTTTTATCCTTCATCTCTGGCATCAAAATGCTGAGCTCGTTCTGTGGGGGATTTTAAATGCCCAAAATCTTAAAGTAGACAGCATACTCAGAATAATTGAAATCTGCCATGAGCTCAAGGTGAATATGTTGTAACGCTGACTTAATATTTATCTCCTTACTATGACTTATTTCATACACTAGCTTCTCTGCATCTATGAACTAATCAATTTTTTATTTGATTTAATTTCAGATTCTCTCTGTCGTTTTAGAATCAGTTCCAGTCTCATTCAGCATCAGATTGGCAGCCCTTGCCTCACTGAGAGGATTTTTGGACATTGAGAACTGGCTGCCAAACTGTCTATATGTGTATAAGGACACCTTTGCTGTGGTAACATATTCTTTCACAATCAAAGTTATTATTGTAATTTCATAATCAAACGGTCTAACATGTAAAATCCACCTTTTTTCATGTTTCAGGAGTGTCTCAAATTTGTCAAGAATGTGCATTTTAACCAATCGGAGGATTTTACTTCCAAACATTTCCATCCGTCTGATCCTTTATCAGATCTTCATTTGGATGCAACAGCTTTGCTTTTGAAAGTTAGTTATGATCCTTTATTTGGCTATTCTATTGCGTCATATCTATTGGGTTTAATTTTTTTGACATGCATTGCAGGTTTTGAAAGCTCATGATAATGTGATTACTTCATCTCAACTGGTAGAAGATATAGAAAAAGTAAATGCAGCAATCTTGGATTGTAATTCGAAACTGCAGAATGGCGAAGCTAAAGATTCATCAGCGTCCAATGCATATGGAGAAGATGTTGAGGCAGAAGCAAACGCTTATTTTCATCAAATGTTTTCTGGTCAGCTGAGTGTTGATGCTATGGTTCAAATGCTTTCCTTATACAAGGACTCTTTGGTTCAGAGGTTTGATAATGGCAAACTATGCCTATTTGACAAATTTCTTATCAAGTTTTGCGGGCTTCTCATTGCATAAACAAAATCACGAGGTTGTTTTTTTACAGGGAAAAATCAATTTTTGAATGCATGATTGCTAATCTATTTGAGGAATATCGTTTTTTCCCCAAGTATCCCGAGAGGCAGCTGAAAATAGCTTCCATTCTCTTTGGTGAGTGGGTCTTCTAAAGGATGTTTTACTTTTATGTAAAGGGATGATACCATGAATTCATTTTGCCGTTCATGCTGTTGTGTCTAATTCTCAACATTTATTAGCGTACTATAACCGGGCAATTGTTTGAGCATCTTTTCTTCTATTTTGTATTGCTGTCGTCACATTCTCTTTGCGACTTGTACAAATCTCAGGTTCTGTTATCAAGCACCAGCTTATAAGCTCAATCACATTGGGTATGGCACTGCGTCTAGTCTTGGATTCTTTGCGTAAACCTGCAGATTCAAAAGTATGGATTCTTTTGTGATTTATTTGTGTCTGCCCGCTTTTTACTGTACGAGATCTGTCATTTTCTTAATTTCCTGATTCATGCAGATGTTTCTCTTTGGAAGCAAAGCTCTGGAACAGTTTGTGAATCGTCTGGTTGAATTGCCTCAGTACTGCAACCATATTTTACAAATATCTCATCTGCGTAGCACTCATCCCGAGTTAGTCACTGTTATTGAACAAGCACTTTCAAGGATATCATCTGGTAATTTAGAGTCAGATGCCTCTGTTTCGCACCCTGGTCTTTCACAGTCTTTCCCTGGAAATGGCGAGGTATAGTGTTGATTAAAAGTTTCTTTTGTGAAGAAGAAGAATGCTTTATCCTTTATATTTCTAGTCTCATGCCTTCCATTAGCAGCTCTTTAGAGATGATGTGCACATTTGTAAACTTCTCGTAGTATGGACTGGGCTATATTTTTCTTGGCCCTAAATTAACTTTCCCGAAAATTTAAGGCGAGAAGTAAATTAACACATCATTTCTGTTTTTGTTTTTGTCAGTTTGGTTCTGGAATTGGTCAATCTGCGTTGCAACTTCCTTCTCCTGTGCTGCCTCAACAGACAAATGAAGTGCATATTGATGACCGCAGCAGAGTACCAAGTGTTCCATCTAACGAAGCAAAGCCGCTTCTGCCGTCATCATCTAACATTTCCGTTGATGTTTCTGTCACTCCTAAGGTGATCACTTTCTCTTCTGTTTTATTTATGGCTGTGGGTGGGAGGAGTATTCATTTAATCTCACTAGTTATCCTTGCAGAATCCTGGCATTTCGACTTCTTCATCAACCTCAGCTGGTTTTGTTCGTCCAGCTCGTGGAGCTACTTCGACGAGTAATCTCCATGTCGTCTTAACTTTATAATTATTTTTCTAAAATATGATAGGAAATCTAGTTCTTTCCTATGATAAGAAGAAATGTTACTAATAGTCGATTATCACAGGGTTTGGCTCTGCTTTGAACATAGAAACCCTGGTTGCAGCAGCAGAGAGAAGGGAAAACGCAATAGAGGTACCGTACCTGCTGTGCTCTGCATTTACATTTGGAATTATTTGCTTTTGGTTACATGGCATAGTGAATTGCCAACATGCTAATTGTCTAATATTTGGTATGAGTGACAAGAATAAGTTTTTTTTTTCCAGGCTCCACCGTCAGATGTTCAGGACAAAATTTCATTCATAATCAATAATATATCTTTAGCCAACATTGAATCTAAAGGGAAAGATTTTGCTGAGATTTTGCCTCAGCAGTACTATCCTTGGTTTGCACAGTATATGGTTATGAAAAGGTACGAATAATTGTGTTTTTTTGTTTGCAATTTATGTGCGGTTATTGTCTGCTCTTCTGATTGTCTTCCTGGTGTTAAATACCTGATAGAGCAAGCATCGAGCCCAATTTTCATGATTTGTACTTAAAGTTCCTGGACAAAGTTGATTCCAAGCTGTTATTTAAGGAGATACTTCAAAATACTTACGAAAATTGCAAGGTAAATATTTCTTCATACAAGTGATTTGTTGTGGTGGGTGTTCCTTCTGTTGAGCAATTTTTTTCACTTACGTAAGTGCTTTTGTTTTGCAGGTTCTCTTGGGTTCAGAGCTCATAAAGTCAAGCTCGGAAGAGCGATCCCTGCTTAAAAATTTAGGCAGTTGGCTTGGAAAGTTGACCATTGGAAGGAATCATGTTTTAAGGGCGCGAGAAATAGATCCAAAATCCTTGATTGTGGAGGTATTTTCTGCTATTTCCTCAAAGTTTATTCCTTTTTTTTTGGCAATAATTGTGTCAATTTGTTATTCTTCTCCATCTGCAGGCTTATGAAAAAGGGTTGATGATAGCAGTAATTCCATTCACTTCAAAGGTTGGTGATGTCTGATTAGTTTTACTAGCTGTTCTAGTCCTAATTTTCGGCTACTGCAGGTTCTTGAACCATGCCAAAACAGTATTGCGTATCAGCCTCCCAATCCTTGGACGATGGCTATACTTGGGTTACTCGCTGAGATCTATTCAATGCCAAACCTAAAAATGAATCTGAAGTTTGATATAGAGGTATCTGTTTTTAATAATGACTTTAGAAAGATGACTGTGCGTGGTTGAGGATCAACGAGTTGTTTTACATCTTTTCTCTTCGAGTATTTATTGTTTTGTCCTCATCTTCTTTCTGTTCAGGTTCTATTCAAGAACCTTGGTGTTGATTTGAAGGAAGTAGCGCCAACTTCCCTTCTAAAGGATCGGAAGAGAGAAATAGATGGGAATCCTGATTTTAGTAACAAAGATCTTGGAGTAACACATATATCTCAACCACCGATAATCCAGGAGCCTAAAACAATTTCTCCTCTTAAGCAAATAGACCTACCTATTGATGTAGCAAATACAGACATTCCCTCAAAGTTATTATCACAGGTTATATTTTGTGTACTTTTTGTTATTGACATATAGTGTCAGCTTTTAGCTATCAACAGTATTTTAGCCCCTTGCTTTTTCTTCAGTATGTAGCCCCACAACGTGTGTATGCTAATACTTTGATGGAAGACGAAAAAGTGGCAACTTTAGGCTTGCCTGATCAGCTCCCGTCACCTCAAGGACTGTTCCCGTCAAGTCCATCCCCATTGTTTTCTACTAGCCAGGTACGATTATCATTATATGAATGTCGATCAAAGTTATTATATATATATATATATATATCTGGTTCATACCGTTTCACTGTTATGATGATGGCCAGCCACCAGCGCTTCCCAACATTGGAAATCATGTGGTTATCAATCAGAAATTAAGCGGATTTGGTACGCACTTTCCATTTCCGAGGTTTGTAACTAATGGTCTCCCACTGGTGATATTTATGTTTCTAGTGCATTTAAGGTGGTTTCTTCGACATTCTAAAGTTTTATCCATTGTCAGAGTGGTACCACTTGCCATGGATAGAGCTATCAAAGATATTGTGTCTGGTATTGTTCAGAGAAGTGTTTGCATTGCTTGCCAAACAACAAAAGAGCTTGTTCTGAAGGTTGGCCAATCTGAACTTGTCTACCTTTTTTTTGTTTCATATCCCAAATGATTTCCTTATCTCACATTCGTTTTCCATCGCTTTATTTTGACAACTAAAATTATTCCCATTTATCACAAGCGTCAGTTTCTAGCGTCTAGTTCCGTTTTGTAGTAGTCCATGTATATTTTGTTGCATCTCTATTTTTTTTCTTCGAGTAGAGAATCTACAAAGTTTTGATCTTGTATGTCAATCGTACATACATGTTTCGTCTTTGACTCCAGGATTATGCCTTGGAACCAGATGAGACACGTATATATAGTGCAGCTCACTTGATGGTAGCGAGTTTAGCTGGGAGTTTGGCTCATGTGACGTGCAAGGTTTTTCCTGCTCAAAGGCTTGGCTTCTTAATATTTTTGTCTACATTCTTGCTATTGTATTCTGCCTTGTTACACTAATTAAATCAGCTCTATTTTTCCTTTCTTGCTTTTTATGCATTCTCTGGTATATGCAGGAACCCCTGCGCACTTCAATTTCAGGTCATCTGCGGAGTTCGCTCCAGGGGAATATTAAAAATGAAGCTCTTGAACAAATTGTGCAACTTGTGACCAATGACAACCTTGATCTGGGTTGTGCTGCCATTGAGCAGGCGGCTACAGAGAAGGTTTGTGTTAGATTTTATATCATTTATGTTCCAGCTTTTAAGTTAGTAAATTTGAAAATAACCAGAATATATTTAGAGTGGATTGCAAGCACTTCACTTGAGTAGGGATCCTTGTTACCCTTTTGTATGATTGAGCCTTACCTATAATGTTCAGTGATATAAATATATCCTTGTCCCTGCAGGCAGTACAAACTATCGACGCGGACATTGCCCAGCAATTGTTGTTACGGAGAAAGCCCAGAGATGGGGCTGGATCCTCCCTATCGCAAAATTCTGTCAGTTTTATACCAGAGTCCCTCCGCCCCAAACCGGGACAGCTGTCCCTATCTCAACAGCGAGTTTATGAGGTGCTTTTTCTTAACAGGTAATAACCGTTGGTCTTTTTTGTGTTCGTATAACTAAGCGATACGCGTGCATTTTGCAGGACTTTGTTCAACTTCCTTGGCAAAAGCAGTCAACCCACACTTCACACGGTTTATCTGCTGCTTCAAGCTCATCTGGTGAGGTTGGGCTTGGTAGTAATTATGGTCCAGTATCAGGAAAAAGTGCTTCGGACTCTTTGTCTGGTGCTGAACACGCCCGGATGGATATGGTCTCCCGGGCATCAGATCTTTCTGTGGAGGGTTTTGAATCTCCAGTTTCACTTTTAAGGTGCTTTGCTGGCCCATATTGATAAAACTGTTTACATTTCTTCTTTTGTGTTTCACAGCTAATATGTTGACATTTCATCTTGCCTCTGTTCAAAGCTCACAAGTTGATCCAGCTGGTGAAACAGGCGATCTTCAGTTCTCTAATTCCATTTCGACTTCTGAGTTGAGCCTGGTTGAATCCTCCGACACTGCTATGAAAGTGAGACTACTGTTTGTTTTTAAATTTCGACTCGCTTAATTATTATATCTAATCACTGAGTTGTGCTTCTTATTTTATACCCAAGGAAACTGGAACATCATTGCAGACATTGACTTCAGCTGCTACCATGGAGCGTCTTGGTGGAAGTAATATCACCCAGCCTTCTCTGTCCACGAGAGATGCACTGGATAAGTATCATATTGTTATGCAGAAGGTTAGTAAAGTGGCTATTTATGCTTTTTTTACAATTACTACATTAATTTTGGCTTTTTTTACAATTACAATTACTTCGTCAAACTGTTTCAGATGGAGGACTTAGTGGCTAATAATGCAGGAGATGGTGAAATTCAGGTACTTGAGTGCATAAGTGGTTATGGTGAAGTTTCGTTTTCCATTTTCTGTTCACCTAGAATTAATGGAATTGTTAGTTAATTTTTTAAATGTTTCGTAATTTCGGGAAATGGTTTGGTGGTTTTTGGCCATTTAATGTCTATCTGTTTTGGCATCGATTCAATCACTGACGATTTCATTAAATTTTTTCAGGTTGTAGTTTCTGAAGTTCCTGAAATCATCCTCAGATGTATCAGCAGAGATGAAGCAGCTCTGGCTGTCGCTCAAAAAGCTTTCAAGGCTCTTTATGAGAATGCATCAAGTAGTCTTCACGTCAGTGCTAACCTAGCAATTCTTGTGGCTATTCGTGATGTTTGCAAGCGTGTTGTTAAAGAGCTAACTAGTTGGGTATGTCAACGACCTTTTCAAAATTTAAGTATTCATATTGTTTCTGTAGTTCACACTCTCGTACGTGCTTTAGTTCAGTTGCTTCTGATATTTCTCTTAAATAAGCCTCTATTTCTTGACATGACACATCAATAAGTATTAGATTGACTCGTGACAAAAAGGACTAGATTGAGCCTATTTCCCGTAGCTGGAGTTCCTGATAAAATATGACAAGAACCATCCTCAATTAGTTATGGATACGAGATTTGTTTTTTTTTTCTGGGATTTCTATTATTCTTATGTAACTTCCTTGGAACTTCATGCATAGGTGATTTATTCAGAGGAGGAGCGGAAGCTCAACAAGGATATAACTATCGGTCTTATCCAACGCGAGTTGCTTAACCTAGCGGAGTACAATGTCCACATGGCGAAGCATCTTGATGGAGGGAGAAACAGTATGCCGAACATCACATATTTGTATAGTTTTCTTTTATTGTGAATGAACGTGGCTAACTACTTGTTTGCTTTGCAGAGAGAGCCACTGACTTCTCTATTTCTCTGCTCCAATCCTTGGTCACTGAGGAGTCGAGTGTCATTTCAGAGCTACACAGTCTTGTTGATGCACTGGCAAAGGTAGCAAATATAACTTTCTTCGGCCTTTGTTATTGCAATCTTGCCTTAGCTTGTTCTAATGTATTACTAATACCTCTTCTGATATATGACAATTATTAGGTGCGGAAAACATACAACTAGGGATTAGGATTAGATATTGTTTTTATTTATCTGCCTTGTAATACTTCTTTATAGAACGCCAACTGACAGATATCGTGGTTAGGTTCAGCTATTGTTTTATGCTGTTATCATATATTTGACATATTCATTTGGTAACGTTAACTTTTTCCTTGTTCGGTTGTAGCTTTCCTCAAAATCCGGATCTCCTGAGTCATTGCAACAACTAATTGACATCATACGAAATCCAGTTACTAATACAAGTGGTCTCTCTGATAGTGCATCCGGAAACGAGAACAATGATAGACAATCGAAGGATGAAAAGGTTTCAGATATTTTCATTACCGAATGTTGCTTGTGATCAGGCTGTTAATTCTTTTGACATGTTAGCTTTGTTCTCAGGTTGTGTGCAATACAACTGCTAACACAGAAGAGAATGCCAGCTGGGAATACGTGGACGCAGATCCTGCGGGTTTCCGGAATCGGGTAATTTTTCTGCTTGTGACTAGGTTTCATTACTCCAATATGGATGACGAGTTTTAGTCTTTTTAGTTGTTTAATTGGGTTTCAAGCTACAGATAACGATTTCAATAGAAACGTTTGTGTAGCTGTTATTATTAAATATTCATGTTTCTATTAAACAAATACTCTGTTACCTCTTCAATTCTATGTTGGTATATACATCTCCCGTACGTTGTTTATCTTTTTTTATGGTCCGTATGCTTCCGCAGGTGTCCACGCTTTTTAAAAATTGGTATCAAATTTGCGAAGTTTCCGGTGCAAATGAAACCGCTTGTTCACAATATGTCTCGCATTTGCATCAGACTGGACTACTTAAGGGAGATGATACAACAGAGAGTTTTTTCAGAATTCTTCTGGTGATTGACTTTTTAAGTTTTCATAGGATCCACACTTCCAAAATCTTTAGAGGCCTTATGATTGAACTTGGGTGTTATGTTTAGGAACTCTCTGTTGCTCATTGTATATCTTCTGAAGAAATCAGTTCTGGAGCTGGGCAATCTCCTCAGCAAGCTCAGAGTCCATCATTCCTTATTATCGATATTTATGCAAAGCTTGTTTTTTCAGTATTGAAGGTAAATTCTCATGAATTTTTAAGGCTAGGAGCGGATAATTAAGCCCAAAATACATTGCCTGCTAAGCCTATTTTTGTTTCTTATGACAATCTTTTCAGTATTTCCCCGAACAGGAGTCTAGCATCAAGTTATTTCTTCTTTCGGAGGTTAGTTTTAGTTTATTGAAAATACTTGAAAACTTTTATTTTATTGGTGGAAAAAGGTGAGTGGGTCTGATAATGATTACTGGCTGTAGATCATGGCTGTAACTGTGAGGTCTATTCAGAAGGACGCCGAAGATAAAAAGACGTCACTCAATCCAAGACCATATTTTAGATTGTTCATCAACTGGCTGCTGGACTTATGTTCCCTGGATCCTGGGACTGATGGAACAAACTTTCAGGTGCATTTTGTTTTCTTTGAAGTGGTTGCTATTTATCGATATAACTAACATCCAGTTTGTTTCAGGTTCTAACAGCTTTTGCCAATGCATTCCACGCGTTGCAGCCTCTTAAGGTTCCCGCTTTCAGGTTAGGACTGAAAGCTGTTTCTCGTAATGCTTTTAATCAAACTAGAATTTGTCAGGAACTATGGGAGAAGTCGAATACCTATGTCCTCAGAATGATTCATGTGGTTGGCATATATATCTTCTTTTTTTTTGATTGAACAATTGTGTTTTTGCACTATAAAATTTCCAGCTTTGCATGGCTAGAGCTGGTCAGCCACAGAAGCTTCATGCCTAAGATGCTTATAGTAAATGGCCAGAAGGGTTGGCCATATGTGCAACGCCTGCTGGTTGACTTGTTCCAGTTTCTTGAGCCATTTTTGAGAAATGCTGAACTCGGAGGACCAGTATGTACCTTCTTCCCTCGTGTAATTTTTAAACTGAACACTAGGGGTATAATTGATGGTAACTTTAAAGTGGTGTCTCTCTCTCATTTGTTTATCAATTATGCAGGTTAATTTCCTATACAAAGGGACATTGAGAGTGTTGCTGGTGCTGCTTCATGACTTCCCGGAGTTCCTCTGTGATTATCATTTTACTTTCTGTGATGTGATTCCTTCAAGTTGCATACAAATGCGAAATATTATTCTCAGTTCTTTTCCACGGAACATGAGGCTTCCAGATCCCTCTACGCCAAATTTGAAGGTTCTGAGATGATTGTGGATAGTGCAGCCTGTTCAAATTCTAAATAAAAGATATATATCCCTGGTAAGCTGATTAAATCTTGTGAACTGCAGATTGATTTACTGCCTGAGATAGTAGAAGCTCCATGTATCCTTTCCGGGGTTGATGCTGTGCTTAAAGCGAAGCAAATGAAGAATGACGTGGACGAGTATCTCACTGTAATAGATCATCTGATTCTTCACTCCTTTTGAAGGTTCTTCAAATTATATCAGGAAATACTCACATATACTTTTTTTTCTTGCAGTTGAGGCAACAGAATTCAACTTTCCTAAGTGAGTTGAAGCAGAAGCTGCTTCTCTCGTCCAACGAGGCCAGCTCAGCTGGAACCCGTTACAATGTACCATTGATCAACTCGCTTGTGCTATATACTGGAATGCAGGTACGAATCAGTGTGGAATACGGGGCTATATGTTAATTGTAAATGGATCCTGTCAGCTAAAAGGAATAAATGTATATCTTACCTGACTCAATGCGGATGACAGGCTATTCAGCAGCTACAAGCGGGTGAGACTCAGGCTCAAAATGTGGTGGCCTTGCACATGTTCAAGTATTTAAGTATGGAACTAGATACGGAAGGGCGCTACTTGTTCCTCAACGCGATCGCCAATCAGCTTCGATATCCCAACAACCACACTCATTATTTCTCCTTCATCATGCTCTATCTCTTCTTCGAGTCTAACCAGGTGAGGATCGTTATACCTCTCAGGAGTCTATTCTGTAGATATGAGAATCTAATTCTTTGCGTGTGTGTGAATGGAAACAGGAGATCATCATACAGGAGCAGATAACAAGAGTGTTGTTGGAAAGGCTAATTGTGAACCGGCCGCATCCTTGGGGACTCCTAATAACGTTCATCGAGCTCATCAAGAATCCAAGATATGGCTTCTGGCAACATGCCTTCATCAGGTGTGCTCCTGAAATTGAGAAGCTCTTTGAATCGGTCGCTAGATCCTGTGGTAGTCTCAAGCCAGTAGTTGACGAGGGAATGGTCTCCGGTTGGGCCGACAACAATCACTAGCTTGTCTTTTCTTCTCCTTTCAATTTGTAATATGTGCCTGATTTGGTATTCATTACCATACGACATAGTCGGTATTTCAGTATTTAAAGTTTTACATTTTCTAAGTTTATTTGAAGAGTAATTGCACTCCCTGTATAAGAAAAACTGCTTAATTTGCAAATGTGGAAAGTCAACTGTAGTAACACTATGCAATTCACATTATCTATCTAACGAAGCAGACCGGATCAAAAAAACTCTCCGTGAAACCTCTCTATCTCCAGACCTCTCTATCTCCAGACCTCTCTCAACAAAGCGTGAAGCTTTTCTCTGGTCCGGCACTCGCCTGTGCCGGAGGCTCCTCTCTAATCCTATCTTCGTTTTTCCTTTTGCCTTTCTCCTCTCGGTCCCATTCCCAGTCGACATGCTTACTGTTCTGACCCTGCTGGTGAGGCACCGGAAACCTTATGGGATCCGAAGGTGACTTTAATCGGAGGTGTTTGGAGTGGCGAGACTACGGCATGGCTGATGAGGAAGAGGTCGGCTCTTAGGACTGAAAGGTGGCTAGATCTAGTTTTCCCTTTTTCAGACCTACGTCTTTTTCACGGCAGCAGCGCGTGACCCAGTGGAAAGCCACCTCCACCTTGGCTTCTGCTCGACGGTGTACCGAACAGAGGAGTGGTGTGTTGGTCGGCAGAAAATGGTCTCGTCTCTCTGGTTCCCCGGAACGACGCGGCGTAGAGTTTCCATTTCAACGGAGTGGTCAACTGAAGGAATGATCTCTGCTTTTGAATCGCGGTGGTGCTCAATTTCCCAGCGTCGGCGGCGGTTGTTCAACGGCTCCGGCTGTTGAGCCCCACACCATTGGAAGCTACAGTTGCTGTTCCGGTTTCGTTTGTCTGAGGCCGAGGTCTGCCTTTTCAATACGGACTAGTTTCGTCTTTTCTGGCTAAGGAGTGAGATATTGAGCCCGATGATTGCTGGAGTTACTCGGGATAGCACCGATTCGGTGATGATGTACTGGTCCAAGTTCTGAAATCATATTCTTTGGCGACCAATACTTGTTCGTTAATGATTATTCTCGATTAGATTTTAGTTTAAGCTCGGGTTTTATGTTGTTCACTCCTGTGGTCGATTTAGGAGGTCTAAGAGAATGCTCTTGTCGGGTCGTGACGAGAGTGTATTCTCACTGGGTAGATATTACAGCAAAGATCTTGATCGCGTAGCGTAGGATCCATCTATGTGTTCTTGGGTGATACTAGATCGCTTTGTTTGTAAGTGTGGTTGAATCCTCTGTGGTTAAAATCATGTACTACTTTATTGGTTAATGATAAGTTGGAGTTGAGCCCAAAAAAAAAAAAATACTGTGCAATCCACCTTTAGATTAAAATACGCCTATAACTCAACAAGATGTTTCTAGCTTCTATTGCCCGATAAGTTTAGAAAATTTTACATCTAAACATATTTTTCACTTCTCTATATACACATAGACATACTTTCAACATGTCAAGTGTTTTGTGCTTGTAAATTTTCTAAAGTCCTTATGACTTTAAAAAAATTGAGAACATGTGGTTTGGTTACATTCTCAACCTCTTGTTTTATCTTATCCATTATCTCTTACATTCTCTCTTTTTTCTTCATTATATTAATTCTCATTTCAACTTCAACATGTTCATCTTTTGGTTGGTAGCACGACTCTTTGCAACAAACAAGTTTTCCAGAAAATGGTTGACCACATCCACTCTAACTTGACCCATGACCACAACCATCATAACCCTAACCTCGTTCTATCCACAACTATCCCAGAAACAAGCCGTCTACTCCACATCCACTCTACCTTTGAGACATGATCACAACCATCTTAATCCTGACCTTTTCCATGACCACTTCCATCATAACCCATCCATTGACCACATCCATCGTAATCCCATCCATAACCATACCTCTGTCTCCCACAACCACATGTATCTGACCACAAAACAATTGTGTTAGCCTGCTTAATTTACTGAACAATTGGGTTTAACATACTTTAATTTAATGGTTTCAAACAAATCACACTACTCAATAAACTTACCAATTAATTGTAATAGAAAAAGACTAACTAGTGTTTAATTTTTGTTTGACCAGATTTTAACTCTCATTCCAAGAGGGATATTTAAGGAACAAAAAATACAAAATGTAGATTTAAAGTACACCTTCAGCAGAAAGTACCTAAACATGTTAAAGACTCACCACAAAGTAACCCATAATGTAATGCCCTCATAAGTTTATAGCGTATTGTGTTTCTCTCTTCTTATATCTCTCCAAAAATATATCAATATATATTAAATCTATGTTAACTTTTTGGGTCATTTTGCTTCATATTCATAACAACCTCATTTTTTAAGAATATAGTCATGCATTGATATATGTATCAATTTGATATGAAAATAGACAACGCTCTCCTTCCCCGCGCATAAGAGCCGTTAATACAATATTTGACATTGTACAATACTATATTTGTTAAATATATGGTACATGACAAATAATTGAAAAATTTACGCATAGACATACTTTTGTGTTGTCTATTTACATCTTCACAAACTTTCAGCTTGTGGGGTACTTTCTCTTGATAAATTGACTAAAAAACCCTTTTCACTCAAATCAACTCGAAATGATTGAGTTTGGCAAAATGTCCACTTGGTTCTCTCCAACCTTCTCTAGCGAAACAAAGAAGCAGATTACGGCGCATCTCCCGGCGTTAGAGGGTTTCTCTCCCCCTTTTTCCCTTTTTTCTTCTTTGCTTTTTCGCTGGATTTCACCCTCCCCGACGAGATGTGCGGTGTCTCTTTAGTTTGTTGGCCAAGATCTATACCAAATCTGTCTGCGGCGGAGCTGTTGCAGGTTGAAGACCGCGGTTTATGGAGCTCCAGCGAGCCGAGTGAAGAAGAATCTCCGGATGAGTCGGCGTTTAGGGTTCTGTTTCACTGATCCTTTGTTCCATGCTGAAAGTCGAGGAAATTACAATGGAAATCAAAGGCGAAGATGACACAAACCTCGTCCTAAACTCTAGAGATAAAGTTGTGTTCAGTAGAGAAGGAAGATTCATCCCCGAAATCTGAAACAGGAGACATCACCGCCGATTATGTGTATCCGGTCAAACCCTTCACTTTGAAGAGACGCGATGAAGCTAAGAAGGAGATAGTTTCGGGTAGTGAAAGTGGTTTGAATTGTAACGCTATCGATCATGTTAAAGGTAATCACTTTAGCACTTATCATCAACCCAATTTCTCTAATTTTGTTGATCGGTCTTGTCTTTAATTTGTACTTGATTATGGATTCTGCGGTCTCATGTCCTTCTTGTTCTCCATTCTGATTTGTTGTGTATTGTATTCATAGATTGACGGTGTGTTTATCTTTCCAATGTTTAGAGTTTTGTTGGTGTTTACAGTGTTTTGAAGAATGATTATCGGAATGAAGTGGATACAATGGTGTTTAGAGCGTTCTCTGTAAGAATGATTCTTAATAAGTAATGTGTATATGATAGTGTTTACATTATTTTGATATAACAACGAGTCTCAATGTGTAGACCCTAACCACTTAAACTCAATGTGTAGACTCTACCTACTATCCACTGAGACACTAGCCACATGGACACTGACCCTCACCTTCCAACTCACCGTCAATCTCCTGACCACATAACCTCTAACAACACTACCACATGACCAATGATCCTCCCTTTTCTACTCCTCACGCAGACCTAACCACTCAGAACTGACCCAACCACATAAACACTAGCAGGTTATCTGGTCTGCACAACGTCTTCAACCACAAAATCCCTGACCACAAATAGCTCTGACCCTAACGAGATGACCAATGATCCTCCCTTCTGTACTATTCTATGTTTTTAAACAAAATGGAACACATCAACATTATGTTTCATTTTAGAAATAAAATCTAACTATACTATATATATGTAAAGTAGTATAGATTTAAAATTGCGATTATGAAATATTATATAAAATTTATAAAATATATGTCTGTTTTAAAATTTTCAAAACATATTATGTGTACAAAAAACTATGTTTTTATTATGTAAACTACAAAGTTTAATAATTATTTTACCAGAAACTGAAAGCAACTAAAAATAGAAGGGGAAAACATATTCGTAAGAAAAGAAAAAAAGAAAAAAAAAATCATTCAAACATAAATGGTGCATGGAAGGAGAAATATAGCAATTGTTACACAAATATCATAGCTTTCTCTTTGATGTGTATATATACTTCATTTAAATCCTACAATGGATATGATCCCAAATTTCCCTAACTTTTTCTCTCTCCTTTCATCTCTGTAAATTTCCATCGAACATAACTGAAAAAGAAAAAATTCAAAATTCAATCGAACATAACTGAAAAAGAAAAAATTTCAGACAACTTCTCTTAATTGCCTAATCATCTTCTTTAAGTTCTGTACGTAAAAAAATTATATATTTTGCAAAAAATAAAAACTACACACTTCTAATTTTGGTCCGGTTCTCTTTTTCATTTTCTTACAATTTTTTTTTTCAAGAAGATGATTTTTTCGTTTTTTTTCTCCAATGGCGGTAAACATTAAGTAGAAACCAGTATGTGTACATAGTGAAGCTCGCCAAGCAAGCAGAGCGTCACTAGGAGATGGTCCACGTCATGGCGCTGACAGGCGCTACTTCGGCGGAGGAGCTCACCGTGGAGGAGAAGCATGGTCCACGTCACTATTTGTGTTATATATGTTAATGTCATCAACTTTCTACGCACAAAAAAAAAATAATAAATGAAACAAAATATTACTGATTTAATAATGTCAAAATCATAGCTATATTTTTAATTTTACTTTTAAATTACCTTTAAATGTTTATCTTATAGAATTACTTTTTGAGAATTACCTTAGTAGCAAAACATGTTGAACTATCGATCTCTCTTTTTCCAAGATAATTTGAAAACATGTATTTGACGCTTTTTTTTTTGGTAAAATGTTAAGCTTACCATTTTCTGAATAAAAGATATATCCTTGTTGTTGAACAACTTATTACAAAGGAGAAAACAAAAGAGCAATTAAAAACAACTAAACAAAGCTAAGGCGGAGAAGAAGAACGGATGGAAAAGTAGAGCGAGAGCAAGGACAGTGATCCTTGCGATGGAGGTGGCAGTGATAAGAGACGATCTCTCATAGAGCGATCAACTCCGCTAATGATCGCAGCTTCGGAAGATGGTGTGTGCCTGAAGATGCGGTGGTTCCTCTCTTTCCATAGGTTGTAGATAACGACCTGCATCAAGAGCTTTATAATCGACTGAGCACCTGAGCGAGATACAATGTGAGCTTGCTCAGTAATGTGTGCTACAGAGGCGAGAGATACAGGTGGGATACTGAACATCCATCCAGAGAAATGAGTCCAAACAGCCACAGAGTAAGGACAGCTGAAGAAGAGATGATCATGAGACTCGGGGTTTAAGGAACAAAGGGAACACACCGGCGGAACTGTCATTCCCCAAGAGATGAGCCTGTCCTTCGTGGGTAACCTGTTAAGCATAGCCATCCAACATACAAAAGAGCATCGCGGAATATGTTTAAACCATACCAGCTTACTCCAAGATACCAACTCCCTGATAAAGTTCCAAGTAGTTTTGGAGGAAAACTTGTGCTTAAATGAGCGTTGCCGAGAGCACCAAAGGAAGCCGTCCTTGCCACGAGAATCAGACGGTGGTTGCATAGTTGACAGAACAACTTGGAGTGTTTCAGCTTCTTCAGACCTTGCTGCAGGGAGTCTCCATTCACCATTCAGCGCAGCTGTGCACGCATGGGAGTCAATAGGGATCCGTAAATCCCTCGGTCCTCTATTCCCAAAAACAGTGATCAGGGGTCCAAGATCAGTCCACCAATCAAACCAAAAACAGTGACCAGATAAAACATTATTTTGCATGGTAATATTTTGGATTACCACCAGAAACTACATCACTTCTTATAATCATTTTCTCTATTTTTTTTTGGTTTCGGCTTTAGGATCTATTCCAGAAGTTAATTTCTCTTTCCATAAGTCTCCTAGCAAAAAAAATTATTAGTAAAATTACTTACGGGAGGATAAATTAGCTTATTCCAAATTCCAAATTCCAAATAGATAAATGTAACAGGACGAGAATATTAAATTTAAAAATCATGAGATTTACGTCAGGTTTATTTGTTTTGAATTATTAATAAAATAAGCAAAGAGGTGAGTGGAAAACGTGACTAAATAAGGCGTTTCCAAGAAAGCGCAAATATAATTTAGTAAACCTCTCTGTCTATATATATATACAGTATATGCTCAGGGATAATCTCAAAGTCTCACATAAAAACCTTGAGTGTAATCTATCTGGCAATTAAAGACTCGCAAGTGAAGAAAAATGCAACAAGATCTCACATCTTATGACTGCTCCTCGGTACTGGATTCGATTCGCCGACATCTGCTGGAGGATGACTCAGAGAGTCTCTCTTCTTTCTCCAGCAGCAGCTCACCAGATCTGGAATCTACCAGAAGAAGAGGAGGCAACTTCAAAGGAGTGAGGAGAAGGCCTTGGGGGAAATACGCCGCAGAGATCAGAGACCCCAACAAACATGGAGCCAGGATATGGCTCGGCACTTACGAGACGGCCGAGGAAGCAGCTGCGGCCTACGACCGAGCCGCTTTCAAGTTGCGAGGGGCCAAGGCTAAACTCAACTTCCCTCACCTCATCGGCATTGATGGCCCTGAACCGTCAAGGATCACCAAGCGCCGCCCGAGTACACCAGTCTCATGTTCACCTGTGGCTAGAAGACGCAACACTGACATTATAAACCTGACGGCTAGAGTTCCATGCCTTGCTTTTCATTATTTCTACAACATTGACTCTACCACTTAGTGTTGATTACCGGTCACAACATCGGATTCGATGAAATGCATAAACTTTTATGAATCAATCAACTGTACCAACTTTTGCTTGTCTATTCATATCATTTTTAAGTCGAATAACCACCGAATTTGTTCTTGCCTTGAGAAAGAGACAAGGATACTTCATTATACAAGTTGAAATGAAATGCTAACAATAAAAAAACCGCCACCAAAAGTAAATTATACGTCCATCAACACCATTACAAATCCCTTTTCACTCTCTCTCCTCTCTCTACCTTGTTACCGGATGCCGCCTCCTGCGATCCAAAGGTGAGTTTGTCACTTTTCATTCTAGTTCATCTAATACTTGTATCATATACCAGGGAAACAATTACCTCTTTGGTCGGATTCTATCTTCTTCATAGTCCATCACTCCACTTGGTTCCCCAAACATCTCTTTATGCCCTCTGCTGTCAATGTCCCCCTGCCCACAATGTAAGTAAGACTACATCGACCACCACCCGTCCCAATCACATTTCATAATCGTCTAAAAGTTTTCTTTCTACAATCACCACTCCACCAACATTTCATTATTCATATCGAAGCACAAAAAGAACTCCACAAAAAAAAAAAAACATATACAACTAAATCGCTCCAGACATAAGGTGGAGGATAACTTGTCCTATTTGTAACACAACGTTGTTTTCTTTTGAATATAAATAACACGTAAGAAGAACTCCCCACAGTCGACTGGCTGAATCGCTCAATGTATATAATAAAATTGATAGCTTTTTCAATCTATGATAGTACTGGAATTACAAAGTTGAAAGAAGTTTTCTTAGTGGTGTCCCTTGTTGATAAAACCCCATTTCAGTTCTCAGACTCTAGCTCAGGGTTACTAAACCTATAATTAGTTACATTATATAATTAGTAGGAGGGAATAGTGAAGCCCTTAGGCCTCCAAGCCTATCACTGACCTTCATGGACAGAGACTTCTTGACTTCTTCCACTCCTTCTTCTGCTTCCTTACGATGTTTTTTGTCAATCTCACTCATATTGTCCGCCCATTTAATCTTGTCTTGAATTGAACCGAGAAGATTCTCTGATGTGTTCAACCTACACACACATAAAAAGTCTCAAAAATTTAAGCAAGGCACAAACTGTTTCATGAGAAAAGGACACTTCAAATAGAGCTCAATTGAGGTAAATCATTAGTCATATATATTCTAACGCCATGTGCGGGTTCATTTTTTAAATAGAAATAAAGGCGCAAAGAAAGAAACAAAACGCTGGAGACCAAGGGAAGAAGAAGGAACTAACTACCAGTTTGACAATGTGTGTAACATATTCCCTAGTTGTCCTGGCCTTAGATCCCTACCAGCTGCAAATGGAACCTGCATATTTCCAAGAAATATATGACTCAGAAGCACAATGATTATATAGGAGAGACAAAACAGACCTCGAAGCATCTTTTCAACTGATCCAGTTTGCCTCTAACTATACCCTGAAAGATAGTAAGTAGCTAGCAAAGTCAGTATCATGCTTGTTTACAAAAACAGAGAGAGAGAGAGAGCACTCACCGCGTACATACAATCATTGATAAGAAAGTCCTCGAGTTCACGAACATTGGTGACATCTAACTCGGCCATGAGCGTATCATAAGGCAAAACCTAAGGAATAACAAGCAAAGTGAGAAACAAGTGGAAGGAAATGAGAAGAGAATACAAACCTTGTTTGACTCGGCAAGGGTAAGCACAGTGAGCTGTTTAAGCTTCAGGATTTGGTCAGGAGACAGCTGAGGGATACGGCTAGCATTGCCTAATAAACCAAAAACAAATAAGAAAGTGTGGCAGGGAGGGAGCTGCTGTATTGCCTAAACATTAAAAGGTGGTTCGTACATTTGTAGTCACCCCAGGTGCCATGGGCAAACAACCGCAGAACATCCACGTATACAGAATGTGTGCTTCCTTCAAGCTGCAATGCAACATCAACAATTACTAGCTAGCTAATAGAGAGAGAGAGAGAGAGAGAGATTTCTACACAACAAACTTTTAGCACCGGAAAAAAAAAACAATCACAAATAAGCATGAGAATAGTAGATCGTCGATGTAAATTAGGCCAGGATTCGAGAATGAAGAAAGACCTGGGCAACGTTGGGTAGAGCCAAAATCTCGGAAAAGGCGAAAAGAGAAGGATGCGATGTAGCTTCGATGATGATAGGCAACAGGGCCTCGCCTTTGCAGGTAGAAGCTCGGCGAACCAGCTCATCAATGATCTCCGCCTGCTTCTGCTCCAGCTCCATATCCATTAGGGTTTTTTTCCACACCACAGATCCGATAGATCCAATACAATAACTCTGCTGACGTGTCTAATTAATAACATAAAACATATTTAATCCTTAATAATAATACTCCACTTTTTTGGGCCTTCTTTGCTTCTTCTATATAAATTAGATAATGATAATTTGGAGAATTAAGTCTCATTGCCAACTTACTGGGCCTAGGCCCAAACCAAATACCATCTATTTTAGCCCAAAACGAGACTCCTCCTCCTCCTCCTCCTGTTCGTCTTCGAGAAACCAATCGGTAATTAGTCTTGCTAGGGATTTGATCGGAAGATATGGCAGAATCTCGCAGCAACAGAGCGGCGGTGCAGGCTACAAACGATGATGCATCCGCCAGTAAACTGTATGGCATGCTGCCCTCTTTCTTTTCGTAAATTAGATTGGATAAGTTGCTGACTTACGTGCTATGTGAATTTTGAAGGTCTTGTGTCAAAAAGGGTTACATGAAAGACGATTATGTTCATCTCTTTGTGAAAAGACCCCTTCGAAGATCGCCCATTATTAATCGAGGTAGGTCGAACACACACACTCTTATTATTACTCTGTCTTTAGCTGACACTACTGGATTCTTCCCTAGGTTACTTTTCCCGTTGGGCTGCCTTCCGAAAGCTTTTGGCTCAGTTTCTGGAAAGTGGGATTAGTTCTAATGAAACTGCTCAACCCAAGAAACAGATACTCTCTCTCGGAGCTGGCTTCGATACTACTTACTTTCAGCTTCTGGTTGGTGCCTCCCTCCTCCTCTTCTTTCTTTCTTCTGAATTCTCCATTTTGCGTGCTTCTCTTCTCATTTTCCCATTTTGTAGGATGAGGGGAAAGCGCCCTTTTTGTACGTGGAACTGGACTTTAAAGAGGTACCCATTCATTTCATTTCACTTGATCAACGCTGAACAAAAAGTATTCATCCTGTTGCTAAATGGCTTTCCTTCTTACCTTAGGTAACAAGTAAGAAGGCTGCTGTTATCGAAAATTCCAGCCAGCTGAGGGACAAAATTCTAGGAGCTAATTCATCTATTTCAGTTGGTGAGAATTGTTGAATGATTCTCTCTCTCTTTTTATATATGTCATCGATCTCAACTAGTTCAGTCCAGCTATTACTGATCTATCATTCTGCCACCTCTCCAAGCTAAATATGCAAATCCCTTTTTCTTTTTTTTTACAGTTAGCTTGTAGTTTTGTTAGTTACTCCTCTTAATTTATTATGTGGCGTTGCTGTTTACCTCTGCAGAGGAAGGCCAAGTTCTCAGTGATCATTACAAGTTACTTCCTGTTGACCTGCGTGATATACCAAAATTAAGAGATGTTGTATCATTTGCTGGTATGGATCTTAGGTATGCATCAACACTTTCCCTTTTATGTTACACACTCTTATGACATACTTTTTTAACCACTGACTCATGATAAACCTACTTGATCCCTAATATCATTACAGTCTGCCGACATTTATTATTGCAGAATGTGTTCTGATTTATCTGGACCCCGATTCCAGCCGTGCCATCGTCAATTGGGCGTCAAAGACGTTTTCAACTGCAGTATTTTTCTTATATGAGCAGGTTTTTCTGGCTTTTTGTATCTACCTAGTTGATGTTGATGTTGATGTTGATGTTGATGTTGTAGATATAATCTTACTGTTGATGTTGGTTTTCGGTTTGCAGATCCATCCAGATGATGCATTTGGACATCAGATGATTATAAACTTGGAGGTAAGAATATGTACTTTAAATGTCATCATTTTGCCTCTTGGGTACATTTTTTGTAGATAAATAAATATACCTTCACTGCAGCTCGTTCTGATTTATTTTACCCGTCTGTTTCTGTGCTTCAGAGTCGAGGTTGTGCACTCTTAAGCATTGATGCATCACCGACTTTACTCGCAAAGGAGAGATTGTTTCTTGAGAATGGATGGCAGGTACGCTTTGTAGTTAGATATCAATATGATTAAATGCAGTCTTGTATATGTATTAATGCCTCCAATCTTTCATCGAGTTGCCTAACAATTTGACATACGACTTTAAATTTTAAACGCAAATGTGCAAGGGTTTGAGTGCAAATTCTACTAACGAAAATTTGCTTGTCAAAATTGTATGCTATGTTATTGTTAATTCCTATATAACTCCGTTGTGGTAATGGGCTAACAAGTTGCATTATATTGAATATTGGATCTTCATCAAACCGTATCTGTTTGAAGGACCAAAATGCAGTTTCCAGTCTTTCGTTCTGGTCGTGATGGCTGGTTGTAGCTAGATAATGTGCATTGTCTGATGGACGCACGGCTAACTTTCAATTATAATCTGTAATCTATGGCCTTCTCATATCTTACTCTACTCTTTGTTCTTGCATATTAGAGAGCTGTTGCCTGGGATATGCTGAAAGTGTATGGAAGCTTTGTTGATACTCAAGAAAAACGCAGGTCAGCGCTGTAGTTACCCTTAAAATTATGTAACTGCGTTATAATTTTCATATCGATGATCTGGCCTGAGTTTTTTTCAGAAAAGTTGTCTTTTACAAGAAAGGCCTAGTAAATGTTGATGAGTTCTAAGCTTTCCCTTGTTTTTAAGCTCTTCCTGTATCCTGTGTTTTTATTTATGTATTCTCTTTTGGCTCTCTTATATCTCCAATCCATGACGTTTCTTCAGAAACCCTTGCTTTTCTCCTATATTAAAATAAGATAGTTGTGTGTGTTTCAGGATCGAGCGATTGGAGCTGTTTGACGAATTTGAAGAGTGGCACATGATGCAGGCAAGTCCATCATCATCCACCTTATTAACTTAGTTTTCCACCCATTTTATGTAATGGGAAAGGTAAAAAGAAGACTGAAAGATGAGGGTATTGAATAGCGAGGGTATCTCCAGTATATATGTTAGTTTTGGATGATGCGTCAGTGTTGACATAAATGTGGGTAAATATTTGATTATGGTTTTGTTTTTTTCAACAGGAACATTACTGCGTCACATATGCTGTCAATGACGCAATGGTACGTAAATGAGGCATGCGCCCAAGTGTAGTTGTAACTCAAAATGTGATTATTAGTTCTCGTTTTGGAGGAACGTGTTAGTAAAGAGCGTTGTGCTTCGACAGGGGATATTTGGGGATTTCGGTTTCACAAGAGGAAGCCGTGAAAGCATGAACATCTCATCTGCAATGTCACCTTGAAAAAGGAAGGGGAGTGTTTTTTGTTTGTAAGTCAATGTTTCTTTCTTTCTACATTTATTGGAGAAAATAATAACCCTGGATGATGAAAGCATTTTCTTCGTCTTTGCAGGAAACAAGCTTTTGAGATAAGATGATAGACTGTATCGCTTCGAGTTATCTGGGCCCGTCGTCGCCTCCTTGAGGCTCAATAACTCGGTTTCTTCTTCGTTTTGTTTCTGCTCTACTCTCTATTCTTGTTTGTCATACCAATGAAAGACGGTGCGAATGCAAATCTGCATTGTCTGTTTAAACGTTTCCCTTAAACTTTAAAAGTAACTGAGAAAATAGAGATTTAATTTCTCAAATATATATTTGTAGTCGACAGTAGCTTACGTAATAATTAAATTTCCAAAACAACAGCTGACAGCATATTTAATGACAGTTGGTCGTTAATTTTTTTTTTCCGTGACACCATTCTAGAAATTGCTTCAAAGTTATGAGACGTCTACTTTTCGTTATACTAGTCTAGAAATACAAAAGAGTTCTGATGTAAGAAAATGAATAAGGTAACTTGTGTTATGTTAATAAAACAGTGGGTTTTCTAATAAACATTGTTAAGCAAAACGACAGTATATAAATACACTGAAGGCAGCCACAAAAATGTGGTGGTACGAAAATGTTTACGCAAAGAGAAAACAACCAACCAAAGAACAAGTGAGCTTAATTACAAACCAGAAATGACGTACAACGTACAAGTGAACTGAAGAGAACAATTTTGGCTTAAGGTTGTAGGACTCGAAGACTGAACGGAAAAGGATATTGCTAGGCAATCAAGTTGAGCAACAGCCATTCTTTTGGGCAACAGGCTGTCCTCTGATCTGCACCGTCGGCGGTCTGGCATTGTTCCCAGCTGGTTGGCTTGCCATACTGCATCCAAACCACAAATCAATTACTTTCCTTTGCGCCATAGACATTAACTGGTTCATTCTGTAACTGATTGGCTACAGTGAAACTACATGAAAGTGAATTTTCAAATTTGAACACTGCAGGGTCAACATCACTCTACTCTAAAAGTTCCTTTTATTTTCCTTTCCTATTATAACATATAGCAGTGACCACTTGCTGGAGTTCAAAGTTGGTGTCTGCTGAATCTTAAGAGAGCATTTAGCAGCCAATAATAACAAGGAAGCATAGTAATTACCTCTCTTTGATGGATGCCGACATGGCCATGAAAGCCTGTTCCACGTTTGTAGCATCTTTTGCACTAGTCTCCATGAAAGGAATTCCAATTTCATCGGCAAAAGCCTTGGGAGTGTACCAAAATTCATATCAGAAAAGCAAGATGACCACAAAACTCGAGAGAGAGAGGGAGAGTCCGTACCTTTGCGGTTTCATATGGAACGGCTCTGTTTTCAGCAAGATCACACTTGTTTCCAACTAGGAGTTTGTTCACATTGTCACTAGCATAACGATCAATTTCACTCAACCATTGCTTCACATTATTAAAGCTTTCTTGATCTGTGACGTCGTAGACAATCTGCCACCACGGACTAAGTTAGTACAGAAAAAAAAAAAAAATACAACGGGGGGAGAGAGAGAGAGAGTAAGGTTACAATGATTCCATGTGCGCCACGGTAATAACTGCTAGTAATAGTCCTGAAGCGCTCTTGACCAGCAGTGTCCCACTGAAAAGTATAAGGTCACCATTGAGACTAGACAGTAAAGACATGAGGAAATAAGAGAGTCACAGAGTTAAGAAGTTAAACTTGACTTGTTAACTACTGTTTATAGAAAGAGGACAGTAGAGTTGCATACAATTTGGAGCTTAATCGTCTTCCCATCTTGCTCCACAGTCCGAATTTTCTATAGAAAAAATGAAAGAGATGAACAAACACGGCCTCCTAAAAACAAGAAGAAGTGTGAAACAACTTACAAAATCGACTCCAATAGTGCTTATGTAACTTTCTACATACGAATCATCCTGCAAAAACACGGGCAAGCAGAGTCATGAAATATATCCAACAAGAACAGAAACAAACAACAGTGCTCGATTAGTTACAAACTTACAGAGAATCTCAACAGAAGACAAGACTTGCCCACGCCAGAATCCCCAATGAGCAGGAGCTTGAAAAGGTAGTCGCTACACAGATTAAAAGGATCAAACAGAAGCTTCTACACAATCGTGAGATCTATATCAACTAGCCGATGAGAAAGGAACTTACTACTCAGGATTCATGGTGGTTGGTTTCGACTTTAGATGACAGCGAACAGAGGAAAATCTGGGAGAGGGGAGGGTGGAGATCTGTTCTGTTAAAGAGAGAAGATTTGGAGATTTTTAGAAAAGGCCAACAAACGGGCCTTGGAAGAGAAGCCTATATTCATTTAAATAAGGCCCATAAGAAGCACAGATGGACCTCCTTCCACACGTAATTGATCTGCTTTTCGGGCTCCCTCTTGTTTCAAAAAAAAAACCTGACCTACATAAATAATCATATGTCTCCATCACCCAACATATTATTATCGCTCTCTCATTCTTCAACTTTCTTTACTCCTTCCCAGCTCATCTTGAGGTTGCAGTGCTACTAGGGTATAATAACTACCTAGGTATCTACGAGAAACCGACTGGTTTAAAATGTGCTGAGTTTATTACCAAAATTGTTCTTGGACACAATGGACCGGCCTTGTGCAATTAATTTTATATAGCTAGCTGAAAGATAAGCTTCACAACTCATTACGCCTGTCCTCAATTTACTATCGAAAATAAGAGCAAGCCCACTGCTTACAAGTACCAAACCGATGTGTCCATTTCCAATACCAACGCTCATTTAAGATTCATTGCAACAAAAAAGAAGAAGAAGAAATAAAACAGCATACGAATGAAACTCAGGGTTTTCAAGGTAACAACACAAGACAACGCAAATAGCAACCAAACTTCAGGCACATGCTCCCTCCCGGTAACTCAACAGGTTTCTTCTCTAAATAGGCTTGATCTTGAAGTGCAGTGAGATGAGCGAAAAAACAAGACATTTCAAGTCCTGCAAACACAAGGAAGAGAGCAAAAGAATAAATAACAGAGTAAGGTAACTAGAGAAACATAGTCAGAAATTGATGATAAAATTGACAAGGGAAAAAGAGAAGAGACCTGAACAAGATAGTAAAAGATGCGAAGACCTTCAGGATCATCACTGCTCTGGACATCAACGAGAGAACCAATCTTAGATGTAGCGAAGGAGATGTGCTCATTTCCCATAACGATCTCAAGCTCTTGCCTCCCAACACGGTCAGGTTCCGGCCACTTAAAATCATCTTCTTTCATTATCTACCCACAAAAATAATCACGAGTAAGGCACACAAAAGATACTGCACACACACATGCAATGACGGAAATTCATATAAAATCATCCATCATTACAAGTTAGCGAAGCCCAAGAGAGGAGAAAAGGTTCTAAATCTACACACGTAATAATAAGATCACCAATCAGTTTCAAATCTGTACGCACATAGATACACAAAACCCTAATCGAGTTCGAGCGGACAGGAATAGAACCAAATCTGAGGAGAGTTAAGAGAAAAAGACCTCGCTCTCGGAGACTATACGCTTGCATTCCTTGAGAACGGCGGGGGTGAGAAACACTTCCTTCCGGATCATCGTATCGTTCTTGTAGTTTGAGTTATTGGCGTATCGGAGCTTACCGTCCGGTCTAAACTCGAACTCCAGGAACTCGTGTCCAAATTTCCCCTTGTGCCCGACATAGTACCGCAGGTAGAACTCGTTTCCTTCTTCCGCCGCCATGCCTTCTCTCCCGATTTCTCTTCTGTCCCCCCGTTTTTTTCTTTTTTTCTTTGTTTAACCCCCAAAAAGGAAAAGAAACACTAGCAACGTATATTAATTAATGGGGTTAGATGTCAGCCCATATAAATGAACATGAGCCCAACATGCAGGCCCATTTTAAATCATCAATTTATCGTCTGCCTGATATCGACAAGGAAGTTGCTCAGACGATGCCGACGGATTCGAAAATGGCCAAGTTTCTTCAATCCTATGGTAGTTGATTTGTGCATGCTCTTTTCATTTTTTTTCTAGTTATTGATTGAAACTTTCGATTGTTTCTGTTGTGGGAGCAGGATATGATCTGATTCTGGGAGCTATAGCTGCAATTTATGTGCTCATGGCACCATACACTAAAGTGGAAGAGAGCTTCAACGTACAGGTACCCTCCTTCGTTTCAATTGCAAAGATCTACACTCTCTCTCTCCGTTTTACTGAGTGGTCTTTCTCTCGCCTGAATTTGCATGTGACCAGTCAATGCACGACATTCTTTACCATCGTTTGGACTCTGTGAGTGACGACTACCTCTTCTTCTTCTTAAGGCATGTTTGAATTCTACAAAATGTTCCCACTTGTGTTTTATTTTGTCAGTACGATCATTTGGAGTTCCCTGGTGTTGTGCCTCGAACTTTTATTGGTAAGGGCTGTTGGAAGGATGTAGTGATTCTCTTTCTATGGAATAATATGTTTTTTTATCAACTCTGGGTTCTTCTTGCAGGAGCCTTTATAATCTCTTTCTTTGCATCACCCCTTGTGTTCATTATCAGCTTCCTTGGCTTCCCCAAAATTTATAGTCTTGTTGCAGGTTCCATTTTCCCTTTAATGAAATCTCCAACCATTCTAAACACGGACTAAACCAGTTCATTGACTTTTAATATAGCTCGTTTCGTCTTGGGCTGTATCATACTATCCACACTTAGATTTTTCCGGATTCAGGTTTGATGTTTATTTGCTTGCTACTTCTGCTTCTTTCTATTCCACACTAACCGAAAGCTGCCTCTTTAATTTGACAGATAAGGAAAAAGTTTGGATATCAAGTGGAATCTTTCTTCCTACTTCTCACCACTCTCCAGTTTCATTTGCTCTTCTACTCCACTCGTCCTCTTCCTAATATTCTAGCTTTGGGATTAGGTGATTCTTTTCTCTTCATCTTACTTACTCTATTTGTATTCTCCTAGCTAATATTGCAAACTCTGGTTTGCGCAGTTAATCTGGCATATGGTAATTGGTTGAAGGGAAACTTCTATTCAGCTTTGAACTTCTTGGTATGTTATCTATGATTTTCCTGCTAACGACCATCATGGCCTCCGCAACTGTGGATTTTTCTGACATGCCTTTCATCTGATAATCAGATTTTTGCCACTGTAATCTTCAGATGCGATGTGATATTACTGCTTGGGCCTATCGCTCTCGAGTTTTTTTTGGTGAGTTGGTGATGAACAGTTTGATTTCTGAATTATGTATGAGCCTAATTTGTTGCTTCCTTCTGATGAGGATGCTTTACATATTTATTAATGACAGACCAAGTCCATCTCCTTCTGGAAAACGCTTAAATATTGTGTTGGAACCGCTGTGGTGACCGCAGGTTAGTTAAAGTCCCCCCTTCATTATCTGGTATATTTGGTTCTTCCCTTCGGATACTAGTCAGGCTCTTGTGGTCACGGAATATTCCTCAGCACAGGTCTTACCATTTCCGTTGACTCTATCATGTGGAAGAAGTTTGTCTGGCCAGAATTTGAAGTTTTCTGGTTTAACTCCATTCTGAATCGAAGTTCTGACTGGGGTGTATCCTTCAAAATTTGTTTCCTCTATTTACTTTTGTACGATAGGATAACCTTTTAGCATCTGAATCGAAGGTTTGGATTCTTTACAGTGATAACCGTTTTAGATTTCCATACTTCAGTGTCACTGCCAATGCAAAGCTTATTTTGCAAATATTGTGGCGCTTGTATTTTTATCAAATTCTGTGTTGGTCCTTGAAAATTAGTTGCTAAACCAGACACATTCCATTCATTGGTACTTCACCTCAGCACTCCCACGGTCTTTGCTTGTAGCTTATCCTCTATCCCTGGTAATTACCTGACCTCCTAACATCTGTCATAGTGTCTTATTCCCTTTGAGTTAGCAGATCTGATTGTATCTCTATTAATTTTTCTCATCTGTTTGGTATCTTACTTGACAGAAGGGTTCCATTCCTTGTTATTCCAGTTATATCCTTTGTTTTACTCTACTCTAAGCTTCCACACAAGGTATTCAGATGGATTACTTATCTCAGTAGCCATGAAATTTTCTTAACCATTTGCTGATAAAGGCTTCCCTATCTTTCTTGATATATGTAGGAACTCCGCTTTATTATTAGTTCAGTGCCAATGCTCAACTTATCTGCTGCTGTTGCTGCTAGCAGAATGTATGAGTTCTATCAGATGTTTGCTAGCTAAGCTTTCAATCATAGCTAGAACGTTCTTTTATTCAGTCTCGCAATAGCTTTTTTGATACACTTCATTTCTGAATGCCACTTATACTTACTACCAACGTGGCCCTAGCTCGTACTATAATCTGGTTTCCTTGTACAGCTACAAGAATAGGAAGAAAACTATTTGGAAACTGGCAAACATGGTTATGCTAGCATTATTTGCAATCAGGTATAAATAGTAGGCAATCTTTGCTATGCAAGAGAAGGGAAGGGATTTGCTAGTCTACTTAACCCTATCGTATAGTGCAGGGTGCACGGTTTTCACATTCATGGCATCTTACAACAACTATCCAAGCGGCTATGCTCTTAAGCGCTTGCATCAGATAAGTGAGTGACTTGTTCTTTACGGGGTATCTTGTTATTGAAGCAGCGTTTACTTTGGAACCGAACAAGAAAATATGGTAGCCACGTATTATACATAATCATCTTTGTTTTGTGGGCTGTATGTACCTAGGGTTGATAATTTTCCTACGATATGATTAATTTTACGGGGTGCCTTCCATGTTTTCAGGCCATCCTGCAAATGTAAAGGGAGAAGAGTGGGTTCACATAGACACTTTTAGTGCTATGAATGGAATATCTCGCTTTTGTGAAAGTGCTTTTCCGTGGAGGTGAGTGAGGTTGATTATTCTTTCTATGTTTTTAGCTGCCCTACCCCGTTTTATTGTTGGTAGAAGTAAAGGAGACATCAAGGTTCCTGGATAACAACTTGCCACTTGTAAAGGATCGAATAGTGCTAGAGAGGCATTTTGTTTGCCATATTCATTTTCTTGGAGACGAATACCACAAACTGGGAAAAGATCATATGTTACTCCACCGCCTTGAATATGTAGAACAGGCGTGTATCTGTTTAGCTATTTAGTAGGAGATATATTTTTTCGTGTGCAATGCAGATACTCAAAAGAGGAAGAAATGGTGGTGGAGGAGTTACAAAACCGAAACTTCACCTACCTTGTGAAGTGCGTATATTCATCATAGAATAGAAAGCAAATTCTTAGTCAAAGAAGATACCATTGGTGGTGGTCAACATCTAATAAAGTTGTAATGTTTTGAGCAGCGAGCACCCGTCTGTGGATGGATACAAGTGCTTGTTTTCTGAAGAAGGCTTCGACAGAGTCGAACTGCGGCAAGGTTTCCCTCCCATTGTTCTGGTAAGTTGGTTAGCTTGGGGAATATTTAATCAGAATAGGTGCGTTGGAATGCAATGTTGAGTTTAAGAGGTTGAGTTGCAGGTAAAAAGAGCCAAAGTATACGTGCACCAGGATATGAAGGCGGATGACCAGTTGCATAAGAAATGGCCAGGATGTTAGATTCATTGTTTTGGTCGATGTAGCACAGCTTTGTTATCCTGAGAGAGGAGAAGATCATGTAGCGATGTCCAGATATTAGTATACTTCCTTCCATATGCCTGTCGCTGTTCTGATTCATTGTCCTGGTCGATGTATCACAGCTTTCTGAGTTGACTTTTCTGGTTCGAGACGCTCGCTCACCATTTCACTTGCCGGGTTTCCTACGACCATTCTAACACTTATTCCGCCCTTGTGTTGTGTGTAATTTCTATGTAAAAGAGATACAGAAAAAAACATAATTCTGATGGTGATTATGGTCCTTACTGATGTAAACTAATAATGTTTACATTGTTTTTAATCTTCAAGAAGGATTATATTAAACATTGGAGTGTTACAAGGTGAAACATTTAAACTAGATGTCGTATACGGCACTAGGAAGTAGAGCTGGCGGTTCAACAGATTTAACCGCATAAGCCAGCAGATGAATGAAGGAAGAAGGAATGTACAAAATATTTAAATTTACTCCATTAAATGGATGGCGTCGTTGGCCGGTGGAGGTGGGACAATTGTACATTGATGGGTAAAGCCGAATTTTGGCAGGGCATCACATTCAATGTCCATTGGTTCCTCTCCTACCATATTTGAAGTTTGAGGTTTCTTTTCTCTTTTTATTTAGCTTAATTAATTAAAGTCGTAGTAATTACCATGTGTTTAATTCTTGTTCACGCATATGGTGATATCATGTCGCATATTCTACACCACGCACGTCCTTCAAACTTCTTTCGACACTACATATACTAGCTGCGCAAGGGTACCTTTGGTTTTTTAAAAAGTGTACCTTTAGATGGCGTCCAGGCCCAGAGCTCTAGCGGAGTGGCCATGGAGTCCCCTTGGTAGCTTCAAATGAGTTATTCTTGGGTTCACCCCTTAGGGTGAACCTTTAGGTTCACCAACCAATAGAAAATTGTCATTTTAAATCTAGTATCTTTTAATTAAGGAAACCAAATAACTTGTAAATTATATTATTTTTTCAAAATAAAATTTAAAAATAAATAAAAATAATATATAAAAAACGAATTCAAAAAAAAAATGTTGTCAACAAAACACTAAACCCTAAGCTCTAATACTAAACCCTAAACTCAAATCCTAAACCCTAAATTTTTGGGTAAACCCTAAATCCTTGGGTAAACCCCTAAACCCTTGGAAAAACACTAAACATGTTGTCAACAAAACACTAAACCCTAAACTCTAATCCTAAACCCTAAACCCTTGGGAAAACCTTAAACCTTTGGGTAAACCCTAAACCCTTGGGTAAACCCTAAACCCTTGGGTAAATCCTAAACCCTTGGAAAAACACTAAACATTTGGATAAATTCTAAATTATAAATCTTAAACACTAAACTCTAAATCTTAAAAATAAATATTTTTTAAAAATAATATTTTTTTAGAACTATTGTTATTTTTATTTATTTAATTTTTTATTTTTTATTTTAAAAGCATAATATAATTTGGTAAGTTATTTTATTTCCTTAATTAAAAGATACTAGATCTAAAATGACAACTTTCTATTGGTTGGTGACCTAGGGGGTGAACCCAAGAAAAAGTAGCTTCAAATACCTCTTAATTGGTTTCAGGGGCGAAGCTAGAATAATATTTCTATGGGTGCAAAATTTCATAATTGACAAAAGGAGGTCTCAAACCTAAGACAACATGGGTGCACAATTCCATCAAACCATATCACCTACCTAATTTCTTTGTATTTCTACATTATAAACTGATATTAGTAATAATATTATGGGGGCACTTGCCACCATAATTAATGAATGCCTTGGCTTCGCCCCTGCTTGGTTTCCCGCTAGTGCTAATGAGCATAGCATGCATGCACTCGTACGTGATGGCTGAAGATGAGGAGAAAGACCTTGGGAGACAGATGATAGTGACGCTGATGCTGAAGAGAACAGTTCACAGCCTGATATCATAGATCAGTGTGTCTCGTCGTCAAAGGATGCCCATGGGGAGGAAAAAATCGTGGACAATCTCGTTTGAGTTAGAGCAAGTGGACTGTGACGTACCTGGGAAGACCAAATCATCTTACACACTCTCCTTATGTACCTCGCAACATGAAGCTCCCAGACTCACACACCTTCCCCTATATATATGGAGACTAGAAGGAGCCAGCCTCATGGCTCATTGGCTCTGCTTCACGCTGATCCCGTCGAGTTACTCTACTACTGGTTCTACAGAGCTCGCCACGACTCCACCACCACTTCCTCTACTCTCGCTACCATTCTCACCACCACTCCTAGCTCTATCGTCAGCCGAGCTCATAACGTGTACGAGTTTCTTAAACCATTATTTTCTTTTATATATTCCATACGTATCAGTTTTCTAATTATTTCAATTTGGCAGCTGTGGTGCACCCCTTCTCTGAGCATATCACCTAAACACTACTTCTATGAATGCATATGTATTTGTTGAACGTTCCAGTTGCTCCAATCACACAGTTCATGACCCACTACTCTTTGTTCATGATAGGACTGTATCTACGGGACCGACCGACTGGTATTCAAGATCATTCATGTTAAGATCCAATGATTTGCTTATTTAAACCATCCTCCTAATAGAAAACCTTTACTGATAACAAATGGAAAAATAAATGAAAATAGTTTATAAACGCTAGCTCATAACCAAGAATGTTTAACAAAATATATAAATATCTGGGTGCATCATCAGATCAATAGTTACAACCCCTTTACGAGCTATTACTTCAAATGGGCCTTACACACTCATGGTATACCTAATGAAGGAGTGAGTAGGGTATACACCCTAGTATATATTCGTGGGGACAAAACTTAGTTTCACCCCACCCATAACTTTTAAATTCACAATGCCAATCAAATTGTCACATAGATAATTAATAAAAAATATTAAATTTTATTTAAAAATTTAAAAATAGTTAAAAAAAAATGATGCATAACAAAATCTAAACCCTAAATTCTAAACCCTAAATCTAAATCTAATCCCTAAATATTAAACCCAAACCCAAATCCTATACTCTAAACCCAAATAGTAAACTCTAAACCCAAACCCTATACTATAAACCCAAATCCTAGACCATAAACCAAACTGTAAACCTTAAATCCAAATCCTAAACCCTAAACCAAACTGTAAACTTTAAACCCAAATTCAAACCTTTTAGGTTTATGGTTTATGGTTTGGGTTTATGGTCTAATATTCAGATTTAGGATATAAGGTTTGGGTTTAGGGTTTATGGTCTACGATTTGGGTTTATGATTTAGGTTTAGAGTTTGACTTTACGATTTAGGGTTTAGAGTTTAAGTTTAGGATTTAAGGTTCAAAATTTAAGATTTAGGATTTTGTTAACGGCATCATTTCTTTTTTTAATTATTTTTGATTTAAAAAAAAAATATTTGTATTAATAATCTAGTTGGAACTTTGATCTGCTATAAGAGGTGGTGAATTTAAAATGAAAATGTAGAAGTATTCAATGCTTGCATAAGAAGGTGTGCCCTGTTTTATGTTTTCATTCATTTAATGTTGGAGCAACGGACACTAGCTGGCGCTATAAGAGCAAGTGCAACAGCGGTCCATGTCGGATCCTTAGCGCTAATCCTCAGCTTAGGGTTAATATAATAATATTAATTATCAGTGTAAACCTAAGGATTGTCCCGTCGAGAAGGATTTTAAGGGGCTGATCCTTGAGTACGTGTCCTCTTCTAACTGGGTGGGCGTCGGTTTGTGTTTCGTTGGGTCAAGCGAGAAATCTCATTCTCGACCGAAACCGTAGAAAAAAAATCGTCCCGAGAGAAAGGCGATATCGGAGGCGATTCATTTCTGTTTCGTTTTTGGTAAATCTTTCTCTAAAATCGTTGATTTTCGCTTAATTAGATCAATTATCTTCTTGTTTCCTCTCAATCGGGTTGGATAATGAGGGTTTATATCGATTTCGTTTAACGATTGAAGTTAGGGTTTAAAAAAAATTTGGGGATAAATCGATTTGGGGAGAGGGTGCGTTTGTATATAGGGTTTCAGATCGATTTTGGTTTCAATCGGAAGCGGATCTTCTCTTTTTTTCTTACACGGATTGAAATCCCATATTGGTTTCAATCGGTTCTAATTGATTTGTTTGATCTTGTTGAATCGATATGTTCATTTTAAGGGAGTATTCTTGGGGTTCATTTACTCGGTTGTATATATGCGAGTATTTTTGCGAATGTAATAAGTAATCGGTTCTAATTGATTTAAGTGTGTTCTTCACTTCTTTCAGGTTAAAGAAAATGGGACAAGATTACAGCTACAGCCAGCCCTCTTCATCATCAGACTCTCTGGACATAACCTCCCTTCTTGAAGCCGAAGCTCAGATTTATGCGGATGAAACTGACAGTAGCAACCGCAATGCAATGCCGGTTCAGTACCCACGTCAACCAGAGGCTGATGATGGAATCCCCACGACATGCTACTGTGGAGCTCAGCCTGTTTTCGGTTGCTCTTACACTCCTAAAGACCCATACATAAGGTACTTTACATGCGATAATGCTGATGATGGAGACTGCCACATTTGGAAATGGTGGGAAGTGGCAGTCATGGAGGAGATGAGGGAGTTTCAGAGGCAACTTAGTGATCTTAAGAAGACGGTAGATGAGAGTGAGCAGAAGCACCTTAACCTTGAGAAGACGGTACATTTAATATTTTTTTATTCATAAGGACTCCAAACTGAGACTCACCATTGGAATAAACTTTTGGATTAGGATCCTTAACTATTCAAAAAAAATATAATAGTTTTATATGGCTAAGGACCCCGTGGTGAGTCTCACCATTGCGGGTGCTCTAATGTGAATGATCCTGAATGGCTACTAGTTGCTGAAGCATCAATCACCTCATATTGCTTAACTTGGCTCATCTGTATTTTAGATAGGAAATTGACAGACTTTCATTACACAAACTAAAAACACCAGATTTAGAAAGCCAATATCTACGTTACTGATGAATATCTTTCCTTACGTGAGGATATGATATAATCGGCAATCGATATTCGATAGGTGTGGGGGAGATTAGCTGAGTGTCATAAATGAGGATCCATGTGGGAAGTATCGAATGGAGGAGTACATGTTTGGTCCCGGTAGGGCCCTCATGGGGAAGTGGGCTGGTGGGAAGATAGGGGTTGGCTTCGTCATTCTACATCTACCAAACAGTTTGATACCTTTCTATATAACGTACTCATCGGCCGTAACAAAGAATTGGAGTACATACGACGGTATAATGGCTACGAAACCAGGCATCCTCACCGATTGGCCTTGGACACCCCTTGGGAATTTCAAGGTGCATTCTTTTTTCTTTCTCTCTTTGGTTTGTCTATTTAATTATTATATATATTGTTCTACTAAAAAACACTATTATGTAGTATATATATATATAAAAAACTCGTGCTTATGATCGAATCCCGTTTCTGATGCATGATATGGTACGTGGAAACAATTAATACAATAGTACATAGTAATAGCACCATGGGCGGTCCATAGCACATACAAGTTTGTGACTGATGATCCGGTGGATCTCGGATACTCCCTCGTATTGCCCTTCTTGCTCTTCAGAATTCTTCACAACCAGGTTTGGATCTCTCTTTCCCGTTACTATACAACCAAGGGAAAGAGACGCATCCTCGACAAAGGTATCGACTTCAATCAGGTCGACAGGGAGACCAACTGGTGTGTTTTTCACTCTGTTTGTCATTTTATGCAACTGCGTCGCTTGTGCTTTATGTGAGCTAAGTATGTATTCTTGATATTTACGCGCGCAGGGATGACCAAATATTGTTCAACGGATTGCTGTTCTATATAGGGATCATGCTGCTGCCGCAGGCAAAGCAACTTCCCTGGTGGAGGACAGACGGAGTGTTGATGGCTGCGATGCTTCATGCCGGGCCGGTGGAGTTCCTCTATTATTGGCTCCACAAAGCTCTTCACCACCACTTTCTTTACTCCCGCTACCATTCCCACCACCACTCCTCTATCGTCACTGAACCCATCACTTGTAACTCTTATTTCTTATCTGTTATTATTTTTTTATCAAATTTACCTAAAATTTTTCACGTCCTAGTTTAGTAATATATATTTTTAATCATTATATTCAGCGGTGATACATCCATTCGCGGAGCATATAGCATACTTCATTCTTTTCGCCATACCATTGTTGACAACGTTGTTAACGAAAACGGCATCCATAGCGTCGTTCTCCGGATATGTAATCTACATAGACTTCATGAACAACATGGGACACTGCAACTTCGAGCTCGTCCCTAAGCGCCTTTTCCACCTCTTTCCTCCACTCAAGTACCTCTGCTACACTCCCTCGTAAGTCCTTGCACTTTCGTACCATATATATATACATTTATTTCTGTCGGCTATATATATGTCAAAATTTAGTACCAGTTTTTTTTCAAAACAATTTTGACTTACCTATGCATTAACCGGAAACCATTCTTTACATAAAAAAATACAAACAACGATTTTAATTATTATTATTAATTTTTATCCGCATCACTTGCATTTTCTTTTCTCAAAAAAAAAATATCACTTGCATTTGCATGTATACGTACATTCTCCTTTCATGTACAAAAAGGTGACCAGACATACTTGTACCCTTTTTTTTTGTTGTTAACTACCGAATACATGGACCACATAGAAATACAATATAATCTATATGCACATAATCCAATTTTCCACAATATGATGTATTTAGAGCCTATTTAACCAAACAGCCTTAGAAAAGTAAATATCAAATTCATTAGGGTATATGGCTCTTCTAAAGTGTAGAGTTATTAACACAGCTTTGTGTTTTCCGTATATCTATAACGAGCGGAATGTGATAAAACACCCTTATTGTTGTAATATCCTTCTTTTGGATGGTAAAATGATCATAATGAGAGTTGCAGATTCCACTCGCTGCACCACACCCAATTCCGAACTAACTACTCCCTCTTCATGCCCTTGTATGACTACATCTACGGCACAATGGATGAAACCTCGGATACATTGTATGAGAAATCTCTAGAAAGAGGAGAAGATAGAGTGGACGTCGTGCACTTAACTCACCTGACGACTCCCGAGTCCATATACCATTTACGGATTGGCTTGGCTTCATTTGCCTCCTACCCCTTCTCTTATAGATGGTTCATGCGCCTTTTGTGGCCTTTCACATCTCTCTCCATGCTCTTCACTCTCTTCTACGCCAGCCTCTTTGTCTCTGAGAGAAACTCTTTCGAGAAGCTCAACTTGCAGTCTTGGATCATACCCAGATATAATCTGCAGGTCCTCATATTTTTCAGCTTATTTTTGACTCTTTTGTGAATTTACAACCTGTATAAGTAGTTTAGGTTGGTTTACTGATGCACTGAGATCTAATGCATGCAGTACTTGTTAAAATGGAGGAAAGACGCGATCAACAACATGATTGAGAAAGCGATACTGGAGGCAAATGAAAAAGGAGTGAAGGTGCTTAGCCTGGGTCTCATGAACCAAGTAAAGAAACACGGTTCCACTGATTTGGTTTTACATTGGTGTGAGATGTCATTTCATAATATTAAAACTGTGGTGGGTTGGAACAGGGGGAGGAGCTAAACAGGAATGGAGAGGTGTATATTCACAAGCATCCAGAAATGAAAGTAAGAGTGGTGGACGGCAGTAGATTAACAGCAGCCGTTGTGATAAATAGTCTACCCAAATCAACGACAAAAATAGTGATGACAGGCAATCTCACAAAGGTGGCATACACCATCGCCTCTGCTCTTTGCCAGAGAGGTGTTGAGGTTGTGTTTTTCTCCTCCGTTTCCCCCCTTTTTTTTGCTTGTCATTGCCTAAAGTAAAAGACAAATGAGTTTGAATTCCATATGTCCATAGGAGAAAGCTTAAGTCCGCACCTTCACTTGTCCAAGCTCTCTTAAGTTGTATTATATATCATAATTCATTTCATTTGCTTGTAAATGTTATCTGCAGGTCTTGACTCTATTACCTGAAGAGTATGAGAAACTAAGTTCATTTGTTCCAAAAGAATGCAGAGACCGTTTGATCCTTTTAACCTCTGAAACACTCGCATCAAACAAGGTAATTAAGTATACAATAAAAGTTGGAGAACAATCGAAGAGCATACTAAACTAATGAATTTTGGTTGAAGGTATGGCTGATGGGAGAAGGAACAACGAGAGAGGAGCAGGAAATGGCCACAAAAGGAACGTTATTTATCCCATTCTCACAGTTCCCCCTCAAGCAGTTACGAAGAGATTGTATCTATCATACTCCACCGGCTTTAATAATTCCAAAATCTCTGGTCAATATCCACTCCTGTGAGGTATGTATAAAAAGCTATCCAATCCAATTAAAAGTTTTTGCCGATATGCTAAGTAACTAAATAAAACACATATGCAGAACTGGTTACCGAGAAAGGCGATGAGTGCAACTAGAGTGGCTGGCATATTGCACGCCTTAGAAGGATGGGAAACGCATGAGTGCGGCACATCCAATATTCTTCTCTCAGATTTGGACCAAGTGTGGGAAGCTTGTCTCAGCCACGGCTTCCAGCCTCTGCTGCTTCCACATCACTTCCAATACCCCTGATTCCCTACTTTCAGATGATGAATATTGTTTCGGTAATTGATCATATATGATTTACAATAAGCCTCTAGACAAAGGATCCAGAATTTCACCTCTGTATTCTTAGCTGGTGGTTTCACTCAATCTATGGCTGATGCAACTATATGGTTTTCAAGAAAACTTACTATATTATTGCAATTGCGTGTGTTGTACGTTGCTGAATATCTATTGCTAGTAATAATGCTTCTGAATTCATATACATGGTACCCCAATGATTTCTCAAATATGCAATCACATGCAGTTATTTAGACTACAAATATGGGGAAGACAGGTAACCACCCTATCATGATCCAACAAATTTGCAGTGGTACATAGATAAATACCATACCTGTGCTGGCAAGGCAGAGCAATAAACGGAATTGAAGGATCCACTTAGCAAATGTGGAAAGTCACTATATCCTCTTTATCGCTTGAGGACTTGTCCTTGGCAAATGGGCAAAGTATATTCTTAACAACTGAAGAGTTGAGCAGCGGAAGAAGCAACAAGTTATACAAGTCACCAAACAAATCCGAAGCTGAATGCCAAAGAGAACCAGGAAAATCATATCCAACATAACAATCTGACAGTAGACAAGAAAAATTCTAAATCGCTAAATCGGTGGAATAACCACTACAAAATAACTATTTTCTTGAAAAATAGAGACAACAAAGGCTTCAAACCTCTTTCAACATCATCATATGTTAGTGCAGGATGCAACTATACATTAAAACAATATTTTCATATTTTTTGAAATTTTCTCAAAATCTATGTGTTAACCCCTACAAAAATTTTGAATTTTGGTAAATCCTTTATATACTGAAGCCTATAATATTTAGTGTTGGTTTAAAATTTCTAACCACATTCTACATTTGTATTAATGTATGCTAAACTCTCTTTCATGGTACATGAGCATCGTTCAATTTTGTTTATAAATTAATTTAATAAATCTTCGTATACTCCCTAAATTAGTGGACTAATCATTATAAAATTGCTATTTTTTAGAGAAATAGAGACAACAAAGGTTACAAACCTCTTTGACCATTATCATATATTATTACATGAGGCAACTATGCATTAAAGCAATATTCTATATTTTTTTAATTTTTCTCAAAATCTCCCTACGAAAATATTGAGTTTTAGGTTAAACGCTCTATATACCGAAGCCTAAACTTTTTAGTGTTGTTTTAAAATTTCTAACCACATTCTACATTTGTATTAAGGTATGTTAAACTCTCTTTCATGGTATATATGAATCGTTATAATTTTTTATCAATTAATTTAGTAAAACTTCATAATACTCCATTAAATCGGTGGAATAACGACTATAAAGTCACAATTTTCTTGAAAAACGGAGATAACAAAGGCTCCAAACCTCTTTCAACATCATCATATGTTAGTGCATGATGAAACTATGCCTTAAAATAATATTGTCATATTTTTTGAAATTTTCTCAAAATCTATGTGTTAACAACCCCTACAAAAATATTGAATTTTGAGAATTGCTTTATATACTGAAGCCTATAATCTTTTTAAAAATTTCTAACCACATTCTACATTTTTATTAATGTATCCTAAACTCTCTTTCATGGTGCATGAGCATCGTTTAATTTTTTTATAAGTTAATTTAGTAAAACTTCATATACTCCCTAAATTAGTGGACTAACCATTATAAAATCGCTATTCTCTAGAGAAATAAAGACAACAAAAGTTCCAAACCTCCTTGACCATCATCATATATGAGTACATGAGGCAACTGATATCTTGCATATTTCCATTATCTTATCCATTCGTCCATGTGCATTTTGATCATATAGACTAGGATTTAGCCATGTTTAGGTTACATTTTGCATACATGAGTCTTTATCAGGTGTTGGAGTGCCGCATGGAGTTCTTGGGGACATTTGGATGCATTTGGAGCTCAAAGGAGGTAAAATAGGTGATCATTGGACGAGCAGAGGATGGGAGCGAGGTTCCGCAGCGACGTCATGAGGTCGCTCCAAAGCACCTCTCAGAGCGACCTAGCTGGAGAGACCCCGTGAAGTCGCTCGCCATATTCATCCCGTTGGAAGCCCAGAGCGACTTGCCCAGAGCGACGCACCGAGGTCGCTGGCATCTCACACCCCTCTCGGAGCGACCTCCCAAAGCGACACCCCGAGGTCGCTCGCGTCTCTATGGCGAGACGACACGAAGCGAAGCCCGGAGCGACCTCTCAGAGCGACCCACTGAGGTCGCTCCCGAAGGCCGGAGCGACTTGTCGGAGCGACATGCCGAGGTCGCTCCGCGTCTATGGTTGGGTCGATTTCTATTTTACTTAAGGCCTTTTTGGTCATTTCATTATGCACGTTTTACATTTCTAAAACCTATGTTTTAAACATCTTTGGTAGCCACCAGGCAGATTATCTTTTGATCTATTGAGAAATACACAAAAACTCTCTTGAGAAGTTCATCTCTTGGATTTTGATTGTTATGTTCTTGTGTTATTGTTGATTTCTTATCTATTTCTCTACATGATTAATCTGAAATCCAAAATGGTTTTAAGAGGAATCATGGAGATTAGTGAGTAATCACCTTTTGAATTCATGGGTTAGGGAGATCAAGGGTGATTAGGTTAGTTCTATGATGTTTTAGTGTAGATCATTCTTGTTCCTTGCTAGTAGAGTATTCATAATGCATCTTCTAAGTTGGTCACTCAAAAGTTGATCAATAGACATTTTCCACCTAAAAGGTGTTTGATGAAATGTCTGAGACAACTCTCCTAGGCTTTTAGTATACTTTGCCAAAGACATTTGTTGTTAAAGGTGCTAAAATAGCTAATAGACTTGTTAGTAATGATTTCTTTCATATTATTCAACCAAAGACATTTGATGTTTGAGATATGTTAGCAAATGAGCATTCATCTAGACATAGAGCTTGCTTAGAATTGTGTCTAGGCTTAAGGTCGATAGTTTGATTGATCATTTGTCATTCTTAGTTCGAAACTTGATCACCCAAGGTCTAATCCCTATGCCCATGAGTTCTCTTTTCTCTTAGTCAAGAAAGTATCATTCTGTTATTGCTTTTTAGTTTTAGTCATAGCTTAAAACTCATCTAAATCATTGGTTGCACTTAGATTAAATGAGTACTTGCATTCTCATTGCTTTGATATCCCTCAGAACTGGTTCGACATTCACTATACTACAACATTTGTCTTAGGAGCTTGAAAACTCTTAACACCAAATTGGCGCCGTTGGCAAATTCTGAGTAGATTTAAACATTGAGATTTAGTCACTTGCTTGAGACTAAGTCATTTTAATTTTGTTTTGTTACTGATTCTTCTTCTTCACCTACCTTTCACTTTCAGGTGTATGAACTTGAGGAGCAGAGATCCATCAAACCTAGTTCCAATAATAGCAGACATCAGAGCTTTCGAGAGGGAGTGTGCTAGAGCTAGAAGAGAAGAAGAACAACAAGTCCACTTGCAGAGATTGGATATTGATATGGCAGATCCACCGCAAGGGGCAGAACACCAACCGCGGGCAGCTCGACCCATTGGTACTTATGACCGGCCCAACATTCATGGTCATAGACTAGGTTGCCGTTCTAGATTCGGTCGAGTGTAGGAGAACCGGAATCTACTTTTCCTTCCTCCTCCTCGTCTTCTGCACTTGGTAAGCCATTTTTGCCATAAGAGTAGATGCAGAGAGCTTGTGTTAACCAACACTGTTACTTGTAACTATTGATTGGTCCTTACTGCTTGTAAAATGATTTGAAAGCAAAAGGGATTACAACATACTAAGCTAATGACTTGTTGTCAAATTCAAATTCAAATTCAAATTCAATTCAAGCAGGTTGTTAACAAGACTGCAGCAAGTAACCAACCTTTGCCCCTAGGGCCTCCACCGCCAGTAAAACCCCTGTGGAAGTGGAACTACCCTTGACAAATTTTTGGGGTCCTCTCTTTCAACCTCCAACGAACCTGACCTATGGAGTTTGATGATGGCTATGTGGATGTTCACTATTCCTCCTCAAGAGGCTCGGCTCTTTTCTCATCACTCAATGTTGCTATACCCTTCTTCTGGAAATCTTTTCTCCTCTTGTCTGCTCTGCTCTGCTCATACACTTACCTTCTTTAGCAATTGTAATTGTGGTCGTTATTTGTGGTTTTCTTCACTTTTTTTTTGGTTTGTGCCTCTCTCTTATTACAGCTTGGATGGCTGGAAAGAACCGAGTAGAGGATGGGAATGGGATTAGAGACTTCTGAAGATTCTCTGTCTTCTCTTCCTTGGAATGAATGAATGATTCTCCATTCAGCTTCTATGTTCAGCATATCGAATACTCAAAGGTACGTGACGTGACGAATGTGAACATTGCTCTACAATGAAATCATAGACTTCTGAGATGAACTTTTTTTTTTCTTCTGAAATATACAAGTGCCAGTACATATACATTTTCTTATCAAGAGTGATGAAGCTGGTAAATTGAAAGAAAAATAAAAATAGAATTGGGTAATATGTTTGGTTCTAGGCTAAGATATTCCTCATCTTCTTCCCCATGTCATGTAACCTCTAGTGTGATCGCTCTTTCTCTCTGATTCCTCTTACTCTTTCATCTCTTTCTCACGCAATATCCCTAGCCCAGCCACCACAAATCTAAACAGCCGTTGGCAAATGGCCGGAGGAGCTGATGCTGTCGAAAAGGGTTTTCTTTCCTCTACGGGATTCTTGTGTTTAAAAAGGTACGTGTAGTAGTAGTATATGAAGGCCATCGGGTTTGCTTTGGGATGGGAAAAATTGAGCCAGTGGAAGCTCTCTGCCGTTTTATCTGTATGTATATGTAAGAAAAAAATTAAAACTAGAATTTAACAGGTGCCCGAGATTAATATTGGGCAAATCTCCAAAATAGTAACTTTCTAAATTTATATCACAAAAATAGCACTCCAAAACTAAAATGACCATAAAAACACATTTTTAAGTTTATCATTTGAAAATTTTAATTTTTTTATTTTTCAAAATTTGAAATTTTATCCCCAAAACCTCATTTCTCAACTCTAAACCCTAAACCTTAAACTCTAAACCCTAAACCCTAAACCCTAAACTCTAAACCCTAAACCCTAAATTCTAAACCCTAAAACCTAAACCCTAAACCCTAAACCCTAAATCCTAAACCTCACCCTTTAACTCTAAATCCTAAGTTTGTAACTTTTGATAAAACATTAAGTGCTATTTTTGTGACTTTTGACCTTGAGTGCTAGTTTGGGAACAAAAACTTGATTTAGTGTTATTTTTGTCTTTTTCTCATTAATATTCTTTTCTTAGAAAAGCTGAGTTTAGTAATATTTAAAAATAGTTTAACCAGAAAATGGTATATAATATCATAATCGATAATTCATATAGTTTGTCATCAGAGTTTACTGATCATAACCGTAAGCTGGATTATTCATATAATAATTTAGTGGGAATTCATCAATCCTTGTAAGTTGGGTTCGCACGAGCGATGGTGGAAGATCTGAGCTTCATCTTCGCCTTCCTTATGTACTCGGAGAAATGATCTGATGACCTTCCACTGCTACGCTCTCTCGAGACACTAGCGGTAGGGACATGGCACTGACGACGATGATCACGTGCCTCTGCTTCACTTGTCTTCGACGCATCGTTCCTCATCAT